>NC_000076.6:71014249-71294249 GCF_000001635.26 Mus musculus | reverse complement strand
ATGTTAATTGGGTTCCCAAATTGTATGAGAATCTCACAGTAAGATGCTGAGGGTTCCTGTCCCCAGTTGGTTCTGATTGGTAAATAAAGTTGCTAATAGCTGGGCTAGGAGACAGAGGCCGGGACTTTAGGATTCACAGGTAAGGGGACCAGGAGAAGGAGGAGGATTTAGAACTGCCATGCTGGGAAAGCAGAAATATCAGGCCTGAGAAGTTCAGGACAGACAGACATCTGACATGTAAGAGTCGGTGATCGTGGCCCAGGAGGGCTGCAGGCTTGTGTTGGGGGCAGCCAAGATGGAATATAGGTTTTAATTCAGGAATATCTGAGGGGAGAGTGTGTTAGCCAAGTGGAGGTTTGGAAGATAAGACTCTGTGTGTGTGTGTGTGTGTGTGTGTGTGTGTGTGTGTGTGTGTGCGTGTGTGTGTGTGTGTGTGTGTTTACATGTTGACAGATTCTCTTGCTGGCCTAGAACTCTAAGTAGGTTAGGCTAACTGGCCAGCAAGCCCCAGAGATCTGCTCCCCAGCGCTGAGATTACAAGCACGCACCACCCACCACACCCAGCCTTTTTATGTGACTTTTGCTGGGTTAAAATCAGGGCTTCATGCTTGTGAGGCAAGACATTATAGGCAGAGCCCAGACAACGCTGCAGTCCTCTCTAACCAGCCCAGCTACAAATCCAAGCTTTGTAACAATGTCTTTTGAAAAGTGTTACATCTTGCTCACTTCTGGGTGAACTAAGTTACCGCCTCTCACTATCAGACAACTGGGTGCTATTACCCAGGGAATCCAACCGTTCTGATGGCAGTAGAGAGCAAGAGAGTTGGACCTCAAGCTTTCTCCACCCTTACCACCCAGTCGGCAGTCTCCTTGCTTCAGAGGGGACAGGCAGGAGCCTATCCACTGGATGCTGTGCCTAACATGGGTGAGACCCTGGCCCAGTTTGAGAAGGGCTACTTAGATTGGATCTCCTTTTCCCTCTCCCTTCTCTTTCCCCTTCTTTCCTCTCTTTGTTCATTTTTGAGATGGGACTCGTCTAGCTCAATATGCAGTGGGAGGGTGGCCTTGAACTCCTGGTTCTCTTGCTTTTACCTCTGTCATGTTCGGCTCACAGGCATGCACCACCACACCTGGCTTATGACAACTTTCTTATAATGAATTACAGTTAAAGTCACAGATAGATTGTTCCTTTTTAGACTTTATCAGTTTAAATATGTATATATATATATATATATATATATTTACATATATATGTGTATATATATGTGTATATATATATACGTATATATATATATATATATATAAAGGAAAGAAAAGGCAACAAAAATATTTAAGCATGCTTTTGCTGGCTAGTCAGTGCTCAATACTGTTTATTTGGAGTGTTTTGTGTTTTTTGGTTTTTGCTGATTTTAACATTAGAAGGGAAAGAAGTGGCCACAAACAGGAGCAGCCTTGGGCGACTGTAAGGGATTCTGTAAGCAGAAGCACTCCAGGAGGAAGCTCATTGCTCCTGAGAAGGTTCCAGAAAGTTCCAGTTCTTTCCGCCTCCGCTGACAATTTCTGCTGTTCTGTACCAAGTTCAAACAGGGCCTCAGTCAACACTGGACCCATAAAAAGACACCAGAGGGTCCCTACCCAAAGATGTAACCCCAGAGTCTTCTGACCTGCAGCTGACAGTGTGGGATTCAAGAGCCAACACCCCAGACAGCTGTTGGGAGCGTATGAACGATGAGTGATGCTTGTAATGTGTGTGAGCCAAACACCTGTTGCCAGCCATTTCCAGCCCTCCTGCTAAAGCCCCGCCTCCTGGGGATTCTGGTTTTACTGCTCTGGGACCTCTAAACCACAAGCAGGAAAAGGCTCTGTTGTATATGAAGGCCAGGGTGGCCTAGAAGCTAAGAGCTCTCTCTTAGGACAATTGAGAGCTCCTGACAGCCCATGGGGCGGGGCCGGGGGCGGGGGAGGCGGGGCCGGGCCGGGCCGGGCCCGGGGTGGGGTGGGGGGGGGGCGGCGGAGGGGTGCGGGGGGATGGGAGAGAGACAACCTTGGGTAGCTTGCTACAGGGAAGGATAACTGCTGGGTAGCATAGTGAACACACAAAGCAATTCAGGCATTTGCAAAGAAAGAGTCACTTCTCCAGAGAGACCAGATGGAGGAGATGCAAAATCAGAAAGCAATCAGAAAGCAGGTGACTTCTGTTTCAGAGAGCTGTGGAAGTCCCGACAGCTCAGCCTCCCTCTGCTGGCCTCCCCTAACCCTGGCTGTACAGCCTTGATTCCAGGCTGACATCCTCCTGTTCTCTACGTTTCTTGGATATCTGATTCAGTCACCATGCCATTTCCTCCAACGTCCTTGAAAACTACCCACAAGCCACTGGTTTCATGAAGTAGGTGTATCGTGGTGGGCACTCCCTGCCTGGTTTCAGGGTCCTCTTTGGTCATCTCTTCCCCACGGTCAGAAATCCTCTTCGAAGATTTCTCTACATATTTCAGCCTCCTCCATTCAATTTCTGAAGTATGATGTTTCTCCATCAAGATCTTGCGTCCAGGGATGGGGTGATGGTTCAATGTAACAATCGTTAGAACCTGAGTGTGAGGTGGTGACCCCAGCATTAGCGGGACAGAGACAGGCTGTTCCTTGGAGGAGCACATGGGCTGTCTAGCCTAGCCAAAAAGACCAGTTCAAGTCCAAAGTAGCAAACCCTGTTTCAAACAACAAGTTACAGGAGGGCTGGAGAGGACACCCAAGTTTAACCTTTGGCCTCCACACACACATGAAAACACACACACACACACACATGGGGAGAGAGAAAAAAACACCCACATAAACCTGTTCTGGGGCTGCCTGAGTCAGGCCCCAGGGAACTGAGGCCTTTGGACCCGCATAGCTGAGCTGCTTCGGGCTCCCTGTGCCTCCAGCCCTGCAATTGCAGGTGCCCCTCCCCCATCCCTCATACTCTCAGCTTCAGTTGTGGTTTCTCAAAGATGACCACACAGTTCCCAGTCAGAGATCTTCTTGCTTCATAGATGCTGGTTGAGGTAGGGGATTGTGGGCTCTTAGTCCTTTTCTTGCTTAGGTGAAAAATAGCAAACCACACTCTTTGAGGTAGGGCTGGCCCTGGGAAGAATCTAGGAGAGGAAATGATCGTAATGACATATAAAGATTCAAGTCTGAGCATGGTGCCTAGAACATCCTCCCTTGTATCAGTTCTGTTGGGATATAATTACGCATCCTGAAGCTCACGCATGTGAGTCCGTGATTTTAAGCATATTTAGAGTTCTGTAACAATGGCCATATTCTAATTTTAGAATGATTTCATTATCTCCAGACAAGTCCCATACCCAACCCCTTCTAAGCGAGTCCAGCCCTCTCCCCAGAACCTTGACAAGCTCTAACCTTCTTTGCAATCCATTTGGACACTTCACATAAACAGGATCACACAGCGTGTAAATTTTTCTGCAACTGGACTCCTCGGCGGTACATTGGGACATGTATCCCATGTTATTGCAGAATAATATTCACCACTGCAGTGGGCCACATAGCTTGTTTTTATATGGCAGTGGATGGATTTTTTTGTTTGTTTACATTTTCACTATGAAAAATGTCAGACTGAATACTCATGGGTGAGTTTTTTGTGTGGTTGGCCATCTTCACTACTCTGGTAACTCCGTGTTTAGCATTTAGAGGAACTCCACCATATCAAAGCCCCATCATCGATGTGTGTGTGTGTGTGTGTGTGTGTGTGTGTGTGTCTGTGACAGTCTCTTCTACCTTGCCAATACTCAATATCTTCAAAAAAAGGATAGTTCATGTGCGCACGAGCACATATGCTGGGGGCGGCGGGGGGGGGGGGGTGCTGGACATTTAAACTCCAGACCCTGTGTGCTTAGCATGACTTGGAAGGTCAGATCTAGGTCTTAAGATCCTACATTTCTGGCAAATTCTCACATGATGACCCTTCATAGGCCATGGCTCAAGTAGTAAGTAGTAAGAGGTCTTTGGATGTTAAAATCTTTGCTGTTGTTGTTGGGTTTTGTTGTTGTTGTCTTGGAGACAGTCTCTTATAAGTTTGAGCTCACTATGTATCAAGGATGAAGTGACCTTGAACTCCTGATACATCTGCTTCCACTTCCCATTGCTCGGACTCTAGCCAGTAGACTAAAACCCACTGAGCCATCCCCCAAATCATGCAGGACCATACCTGGTTTATTTGGAGCTGTGAATTGCACCCAGGGCTTCATGCTTGCACGGCAAAGACTTTAACTACTGAGCCATCCCTCCCCTGAATTATTGTCAACTACATATGGAATCATCACGGAAGCACACAACTGAGGTATAGCTATGAGACTGCTTCTTGAAAGCTTTAGCCAAGATGGGAAGATCCTCTGAGTGTGGCGGTGCATGTTATGGGCTGGGGTCTTGCACCGAAGAACAAGAAAGAAGTCAAGCTCTCTTGCTTCTTGACTGTGGACTCAATTAAGCCACTTGCCCTTTCCTGCCTCCATGACATCCATCCAAAATAACTTTGCTCAAAGTATGAGCAAAAATAAACCTTCCCTCCCTTAAGCTACCACTGCTGTATCAATGAGAAAGGTAACTGGAATCTTATTCAACTGTAAGGTCAGACTCATGTCTCAGTAATGTTCAAGACACTTGTTCCTTCCGAACAAGTCCTCAAGTGATGCAGTGTTGCGGGTTGGGTTTATTGCTTATGTTATGTTAATTAGGTTCCTAAACTATACAGGAATTTGCATGTCTGCGTGTAAGACACCGTGAGTCCCTGCTCCCAGTTGGCTGTAATTTTTTTGTTTGTTTGTTTGTTTTGAGACAGGGTTTCTCTGTGTAGCCCTGGCTGTCCTGGAACTCACTCTGTAGACCAGGCTGGCCTGGAACTCAGAAATCCACCTGCGTCTGCCTCCCAAGTGCTGGGATTAAAGGCGTGCGCCATCACACCCGGCCCAGTTGGCTCTAAGTTGCTGCCAACCAATGGCTGGGCAGGGGAAACAGAGATGGGACTTTAGATTTTCTGGGAAAGGGAACCCAGAGAAGAAGAAAGATTTAGTACTGTCATGCCAGGGAAGCAGGAAGATCAGACAGGAGAGCTGCAGAAGACAGAGTGACAATCATGGATGAGCCGGGAAAGATCAGCCCCAAGGGGCCCCTCCCCGATTGGGTCTGGGGCAGCAAAGATAGAATAAGGGTTTTAGTAATAATCCAGGAGTATCGGAGGGGAGGCTTGGCAATATAGAAGTCTGGGAGTGGCCCAACCATTGAGCTGCTTAGACCATATTAAAAATAAGACTCTGTGTGTGTGTGTGTGTGTGTGTGTGTGTGTGTGTGTGTGTGTGTGTGCTTCTTTCACTCAAGAATCACAACATCAGGGCGGTTGTGAAGTGCAAGCTCATCTGCCAGGGGAGTTTAGCGTGGATTAGCATACCACCACTACAGTGCAGAGGTTGGTTGTCCACAGACCATGCTTGGAACTGTAAAGATCCAGAGCAGGGAGTGTCAGCATGTGGTCCAGACCCAGCAGTATCAGCATCACAGGGAGTTTGTTAGATTCACCACATCCCAGAGCAAGGATGTAAGAACCTGTGCTCCACGTACAAAACATGCTAAAGCCCAAGGGTCACTGGTTTGAAGGAACTTCCGCTTAGAAGCAGCCTGGCTCACACTTCAGGGAGTCTTCCTGGAGGCCTGGATGTTGGCCCTTTCCAAAGGCTCTCTGGTTATTCTACTATGCATCCAGATCTGTACACTGTGGTTTAAAACTTACCAGCTTAAGGTAACACCACTCATATTCTCAGCAGGACCCGGGACCAAGCATGGCGATGTGTCTTCTCTTCACTCATTCCTGGTTTATTAAGCATTGGCTTTCCAGTGTATGACCTGCCTGATTTCTGTGGAAGATTGTCACACATCCTGTCCCTGTATCCACAGACTGACAGAAAGTATATCGGGTGTGAATCACCTCCCTGTGAGTTCAGCTCTACTCTTCCCTCCTCTTCTTCCCTGCCCTCTCCCCTTTCCTTCTGTGCTGGTTAATCTTGGCTGTCAACCTGACTGGACAATCAATTAAATGCAAAATGCAGAGTGAGCGATTTTCTTAGCCAGATTATTCGAAACAGGAAGACCCACCCTAAATGCAGGCTCCACCTTCTGGTGGCGGCTCAGATAAAAGGCGACAAAAGGATAATAGATTTTTCCCTGTTTGCCCTCATTCTTGCTGGCAACCACTCTATCTTGTTCCTTCACCAAGATTAGAACCAACCTTTTGGGCTTCCAAGACACACCGGAGATTAGCAGCTCTCCAGGAATCCTCCAGACCCCCAGCACCAGATTGGTACTGCAGAGACATCCAGACTCATGGACTGAGCAACCACCAGATTCTTGGACTCTCCAGGGTGGGACAGCCATCATTGGACTTCATGGACCATATCCTATATACCAACCTGACAATACACACACACAGACACACGCGCACACACTTTTTTTTTTTCCAAGACAGGGTTTCTCTGTGTAGCCCTGGCTGTCCTGGAACTCACTCTGTAGACCAGGCTGGCATCAAACTCAGAAATCCACCTGCCTCTGCCTCCCAAGTGCTGGGATTAAAGGCGTGTGGCATCATGCCCAACGAGTCCCCTTTTAATATATATCAACTCTACCAGATTTATTCCTTTAGGGAACCCTGACTACTCCCCCTTCCCTTCCCTCTCCTTTCTTCTCTTCTTTTCCCCTCTCTTTGTGTCTCTTCTCCCCACCTTGGTGAATAGATAGAGGAAACTCTCCTGGGGTGTACTTTGTTGAGTCATGTTTAGAAGGATATGTAAGAGTTCATTGGGTAAATGACAAGAAGTCCTTCTACACCGTGAGTGATGCACAAAACCAAAGCATTCACCAACGACAGCAGGTAAGCTAGAGTTGGTGATGAATTGTGATGGACATTTGTGGCTTGTGGGTGTCTACATCTTTGAGGGAGAAGATGATTCAATCAGTGACTCGTGGAGCAGCCCGTAGGACCTACTGGAAGAGAGACAACTTGATGTCCCTGTCTTGAACCCTCAGTGACTTTCAAATGAAAGGCTCCTACCCACAGGGATACTGGAGGGTGTGCTTTTGGGATGGCTTAGTACCAACCTCCAAATCATCTTGCAGGAAGAAGAACTGTCTGGCAAGGAGTTACTGGGAAGCGATGCTTTCCCATGATGGTAGCAGGTAACCATGGCCTCACTTACAACATGACATCCAAAAGCCATTGGCATGGGAACACAGCACTGAATGCATCAGGAGCCCGAGACCAGCCTGCACATCTCTGACTTCATTAACAAGGTCACCATTTGGAAAAATATAAAGGTAGTCTTCCAGTTCTAGCGTGCAGGATGGTGCTCAGGTGTCCAGCTAGTCTCTGTACAACTCTTTGTAGGAGTCAGGACTTAGCTACTATTTTCCAGAAGTCTCTTTGATCAGTAGTGTTTTCTAACACTCCTGAGCTGGGGTTGGGATATGATCAATGAAAAGTGGTTCGCTGTGTACTTATTCTAGTGTGCATGAGACCCTGAGTTCCATGATCTGACACAAGAAGGGTTGATTTATGGTTTGGTCTCTAGCTAAAAAGATGAATTGCATTAATGCCACTCTTCTTTTGGGGTGAGATAAAGCAGTAATAATAATTAATAATAATAATAAGTGGGAAGACAATGTCTATAAAGTGTTGACAAGCAAGCATAAATGTAGGCATGGTGGGGCTTGTGTGTAAAATCAGTGCTGAGCAGGTAAAGACAGCAGATACCTGGCCAGGTTAGCCCAATAGGTGAGCTCCAGGTCCCTGTGAGAGACTCTGTCTCAAAAAACAAGGAGTACAGCTCCTGGGAAATAATTTCACAAACACACACACACACACACAAGGGGAGGGGGGGCGGATGGACAGGAAAGTAGACCAATATGCAGACAGAGCAGGACTGCTTGAGGGGACCTCTGCAAAGCACAGTCCCTCGAAGCTTTCTGGGCCGCAACCCATCTCTAGTTTCTGCAGAGGGCGTGGGGCTGGTCTTCTGTGGACCACTGCAAAGGCGGAGAAGAGAACTTCCCAGATGTGGCTGATCCAGCTGCAGAGACACTGTGGAAGCCGCGACAGTGAGCGTTGAGTGTTTTGAGAAGCAATATGGGATTCAAAACCATTTTAGATAAGGAATGGATTGACTTTAGTCATCAGAAACCTAAGACTGACCAACGCCGTCAGAAATCCAAGACTGACCTGCAGGTGCCAAGCCAAGAAGTCATGGTTGAAAGGACAAGCAAGATCTGAGATCACAAGAACTGAGAAGGGGCTGGAGGACACCTCAGTGGGTAAACTGCTTGCCGCAAAGCCTGAGGACCTGAGTTCGGATGCCAGAGACCACGTAACGGTTGGGTGTGTGGAAAGCTGTCTTCAATCCCGTTTTTGGGAGGTGGAGACAAAAAGACATAAAGGAAAACCCTGTTTCAAAAAAAAAAAAAGAAAGAAAGAAAGGAAGGAAGGAAGGAAGGAAGGAAGGAAGAAAGAAAGAAAGAAAGAAAGAAAGAAAGAAAGAAAGAAAGAAAGAAAGAAAGAAAGAAAGAAAGAAAGAAAGAAAGAAAGAAAGAAAGAAAGAAAGAAAGAAAGGTGGAGTACAATTGACGAAGACTCCTCACGCCCTCAGGGGCGAGCGGGGAAGAGTCAGAATTATCTGCAAAGGAAGTTA
Organism: Mus musculus; assembly: GCF_000001635.26. Taxonomy (NCBI): domain Eukaryota; kingdom Metazoa; phylum Chordata; class Mammalia; order Rodentia; family Muridae; genus Mus; species Mus musculus. Next base: position 71,285,529 of record NC_000076.6, on the reverse strand, counting down.
AGATCCGCCGCAGGGTCTGTGCGAGGAGGAGCGAGCCGTGGTTCACAGCAGCTCCTAGGAGCGACAGCTCACCTGCTGTCTGGGTTTTTGCAGATTCGAGACCTTGCTCTGCAGAGCGGCTGCAGGGAGCGGCAGCAGCCTGGTCGCAGCTGTCACCCACGGGTGACCGGACGACGTCCGCGCGGGCGGCAGAGGCCGAGCCTGGGACTACACTTCCCAGTGTGCCAGGCGGGCGGGGCGCGGCGGGGAGGGCGCAGGCTCCTTCCCAGCAAGCGAAGGCGGAAACAAAAGAGTCCGGCGCCGCCGCCCGCACACTCGCGCACCGCGCCCGGGCGCACACGGAGCAGCCCTGCGAGGCGGCAGCCCGGGACACGCGGACACTCCGCAGCCCCCGCCGCCTGCCCCATGGCGCTGAAGCGGATCCAGAAAGTGAGTGGCTGCCAGAACCGGCCTGGGTGTCCCCAAGATGTCCCCAGGAACCCGGGGCGCACGGTGTGGGAGGGGCGCGGACACTGGGGAGGCCGGGGTACGGATCGGCCCGCACAGGTGAGGCGTGCATCCGCAAGGTCTGGGTACTTGGAACCTCGGGGCGACCCGATCCGGTCGTGCCCTTTCCAGGATGAGCCTAGAACCTCGGGTGCGGGTGCCCGTGGGGTGGCCAGATTGTCCCGGGGTGTGTGCATCCCCGCTGGGCCGGGGCTTGCTCTGCAACGGGCGGCCTTCGTCCCCTATCCCGCTGTGCGTCCTCACAATGTCCCCGGAGCCCTCCTTGCTGTGTTCGCACCCCGGGTTCCCCGAGAGGGCAGGGAAGGTGTGGTGGGCCTACGGCCTTTATTCTCAGAGCGTGGGGCTGGGTCTTTCTGGGCTCTGCAGTCGGCTGGTGCTCAGTGGGAGGAAAGGGCTGGGAACGCGAGATTGGGGCCGAGGAGCCAGCAGAGAGCTCTTGCCCCTGCTATTTTGGTGGTTCTGCACGCAGCTGCCACTTCAGGTCACATAGCTGTACTGAGAACATAGTTGCTGATACACAGCAAGATGAGCTCCTGGCTGTGATTCATGGCTAGGTAAGCTAAGCAGGTTGTTGGTTTTGTTTTGTATTTTTTTCTTCACACCCTCACGATAAACTTAGATGTAGAGTTGAAGACACAACACTAAGGACCACAAATTAAATTGTTTGGATGCTTTGATGTGTGAATAGAGAATGAGGAAGACAATCGAAGGGACAGTCAGTCCTTACATAGGATCGGTTCCAACCCTCTCTTTGTATTCTTTACCGCACCCACTTCTCTTGTTGGCCTGTCCCCTATCTCAAGTATCTTTTAACATTTTACAGCGGTAGTCCTTGCTGCTGGGAACGTGGTGTTTGGGATCGCTTTAGAAGCAAATGCGCCAACAGTGGATAATGTGTTTGGTAATTGATTTCACAAGAAATGGTTGGCTCCCCAAACGTTTTATCAACCTTTCCAGCTACACTTGACTGAAAATGTTCTGAGTTAGAGTGGTAGGAAACAGGCATCTTTCGGTACTGAGGACAGCAACTTTTACCCGCAGCCAAATTTTCGTTTGTTTTTTGTTTATTTGTTTTTGTTTTTGTTTTGTTTTTGTTTTTTTTTTTTTTTTTTAATAAACCTTAGCTGTGTAGATCATCGCTGTTCTTTGTGCCGCTGAAGGTCAACTCGGTATAAAATGTTAAGATCAGCGTTTATTAAATAATGACGTTTTCTCGTTTGAAGATAACACGGTGGCACTTTATTTTTAACCATATAAACAAGCTTAATTTTGAAGCTGCAATCGTCATTACCGTGCCGATTTCTGAACGCCGACCAATCTACTGTTGGTTCCCATTTGGAAGTTTTCAAACTTTGCTTCCTTTCATGATGGTGAAGCATTTCCATGTGGCTTTGCACTCCTCTTCTCTCTCTCTGTCTCTCTCTGTCTCTGTCTGTCTGTCTGTCTCTCTCTCTTTCTCTCTCTCTCTCACACACACACAGTAGCTCTTAGATACCAAAGGAGTTATCTATAGTATATATCCATCCAGAGAAATAAGACATTATTTTATGTGTAGGCTTGATGCATCTTGTTGCTCATGCTAAGCCTGTGTATTTGACTTATGTTAATATGGCAAATTTCCACATCTTCTTTCTCTCTTCCTTCCTTCCTTTCTTTTGTTTAGTAGATACTGTGTGTTAAACAGAGTTGTCTAGTATGAAGATAACCTTAAATACAGCTGATGGGGAATCTGTGACAAACTGGTATTTTGGAGAAGACACCAGAGGTCACATGATCCTATAGTCCTGTCATTGACTGCCACAAATCACATCAGTCATACAAGCCAGCCACCCCTTCCCCCCCACCCCCCACCAGCTGATTCTCCCGTTTTCTTCCTTCCTTGCCTGTCATCTTGCTTAGAACCAAGTCTAGGGTGGACAGGCTGCACCGGGGGCAGCTACAGTGCCCTCTGACATCCTGTGTTCAGATTCTCATTTGAATCACGTTCAAATGTTGAGTTCAATGCTCACCTTTGGCCTTAAAAAAAAAAAAGATTTATTTTTAGTGTGCGTATCTGTGAGTACGTGCCACATGTGTGAGGGTGGCCACAGAGGCTAGAAGAAGGAAGAGAGGACAATCAGGTATCCTGATGCCAGAGCCATTGGCGGATGTGATGTGAGCTGTCTAGTGTGAGTGCTGGGAATTGAACTTGGGTCCTCTGGAGGAGTAATAAATGTTCTTCACTGCTGAGCCATTTCTCAAGCCCCTACCCCCCTCCTCCTCTTCTTCCTCCTCCATCTTCTTCTTTTGAGTATCTTTTAAAGCAATCAGAAAACTTCAGGCCATTGGGCAGTGCTATTTCTTTACCTAAAGTATCAGGCCTCAAAGCTCATAGAACTCCAGGTTTGCAGTGGTGTAGCCAAGAGTGCAGGCAAAGAGACAGTCCCTAGGGCAGGGAGCAGAGTCACAGCAGAGCCCAGGGCTGCCAGTGGAAAGATGCTGAACCTCCAGGTTGAGGTGGGGTTAACATGGAAAGGTCAAAAGCCCTGATGTTCTCCTCTGTTCTCTTTATTCAAAGAGGGAACCTGAGGCGGGAGTTGGGACGAGTTTTTCCCAGGCTTAATCTCTTGAGAAGTGATTTGGCACATTTGAGAATAATGGTCACAGCTTCTCATTTCTCCACCTATGAAAAGAACAAAGATGATGTTGGATTAAAACTGTCTTTCTACAAAGCGTGTGGACATAGGCGCTTCAAATAGATCCCCATGCTGGAGTAGACTAAAGGATTTAATGCTCTAATTTAGACACCCTGTGCCAGTTCTGCATTTCAGCTCATAAATTTACACACCCGTGGCCTATTTTTAGACATAGAGAAAGATGTTATTACAGCCGCCTAAATCACTGAAGGGATAAAGTTTGAGCAAAATCGGAGGGGAGAAGCCTGCGGTAGATTTGACAAAAGAGAGCAGCTTTCAGTTGGGTGTCTATTGTTAGTTGTTTTTTAGGTGTTTCTTTGGTGAACACTGTTTTTCAGTCCTCAGTACATTTTGCTTTGAAAAAAAAAATCACCTTTTTTAAACGATAAATGTTACAATACAATACCGAACACTTTGAGACCCGAGGGAGAAAGAACCCTAATACAGCTGCCATCAACATCGTAGTCTCTGTCTCCTTTTGTGTTTATTTTCCAGAAGGAATTTTAGGTAATAATCTGCTACGTGCTATGTACTAGACCTCGGCCTTTTTTTTTCTTTTGGTCTATCTTCTGAAGAGTGAGACAAAAGGCTTTTCTTTTACAAATATCGTGACACATAATTATCCTTCCCTGTATAGTGTTCTGTCCCAAAATGAAACATTTGAGCCTGGGAGTGTGGCTCAGTGCTAAGACACACACCTACTGCTTTCAAGGCTCCGAGTTCAGCTGCCTGTGCCCACAAGAATAAATAAGTTGCCCTTGTATCCAAAAATCGAACATTTGGCTTTTTAATAATTAACCTAAATTGTGTGCACGAAGGTAAATTAAAATGCAGGTTTTGTCACTGTTTTGAGCTGCTCTGATTTTGACTCGTAGGCTTTCTGAATCACAGCGTCTGTGTTGCTCTAGGAAGCACCGTATCTTCCGCAGCCAGGCCCTCTGTGCCTGCGCCATCAAGGTCAAGAGAGGACCCAGGTTTTGTTCCCGGCTCTGTGACTGACTTCAGTTTTTCTTACCCATCCATGTCCCAAAGGATGACAACCACCGCTGTGTGCGGAGGTCGCTCTGCCTAACACCATGCCAAAAGCTTACCTTTCATGAGCTGTCTGACCCTTCATGAGGCAGTAGAGCTAGAAACAATCTGATTCCCGTTCTGCAGATGATGAAACAAAGGCAGGAGATGTTAACTGGAGTTCACAGGATCACATATCTGGCATAGGGAAATGGCTAGGATTCCAAACGGGACAGTATGCCATAAGCACAGACCTCTCCCTCCATCATATGGACCGTTATGTTGTTGGGTGTTTGTTTGTTTGTTTGTTTTTAACTGAAAGACATGAAGTCAATTGGCAAAGTGCTCACCTGGTATGCACACATCCCTAGCATGGTGGCTCCCTCCTGTTATCCCAGTGTTCTGGAGACAGGGTTGGGAAGTTCAAGGTCACCCTCAGTTTCATACAGAGCTGGAGGTCAGCCTGGACCAGAAGAGACCCTATCTCAAAGACAAACACATAAGAAAGATTTAAGTCAGATGAATTGATGGAGACGAGTGCTCAGCGAGATGATGTTCAACCCTGTAATTAGAACTCTGCATGTTTAATTGCCACCACAGCTCAGCGCTGAGTGACGACGCTCAGTCACCCTGCTCCTCAGAGATGACCCTTGTCACTAAACACTGGAGAATAACAGCTTCATTCATCTTCCCCATACCCCTGGAAACGTTGACTCCTTCCAGAGGGATTTAGAAAAACAACTGCTTAGAGTTCTTTAGATAGTCTGATGGTAGCCTTATTGTGGAATTTTCATTTGCCATAATTGTGAATTGGTCTGATCGTTTAAGTGCCTGTCGTGGCTTTGAGTACTAATTCACATTAGAAGATCAAATGAAAGATTACAGAAGGAGAGAGCCCCGAAGAAAACACACGGAGCCCAGCATCTTTATTGTCTGTAGATGATCAGTTTGCCTCAAGAGGAGAAGAAGCAGTATTCTTTCTGGAGGAAGAATCCGTGGTGGGAATTTTCCTGTCCTTAAGCCCCTATAATTAAACTCTATCTTTTGCCACTGTCTGTACTTTTTTTTTTCCTTTATGATAACAAAGGTAGCTTAAATGTTCTGAAACTCCTTCTCTGAGGAGATATAAGTAGCATAGACTTAGATGAGACTATTGACGTCTGTTCTCGGGAGCCAGACATGTAAAGACCAAGGGATGGATGTAGATTGCCTCCAGGAATCAAGGAGCATCCTTGCCCCTTCCGGCTCCCTGAAATACACAGAAAGCATTGGGGCCTGTATTTTCATTCAGTGTTGCTAATCAAAAGTGATACAGGGAAGTTCATGGTGGCTTAGCAATATGTTGATACACACCTCACCCCCTTTTAAATATCAGAAGAAATGATATTTTATTGAAAACAGGTGTTGAGTAACTTGACCCTTCTCTTGCCCATCAAAGTCCTGGAGTGGCATCATTGGGTTGCACAGTAGGTCTGGATTTGTAATTTGGGGGCCACCTACCGGAAATGTATGTTGGGGAATGTGAACTCTCTTGGCCTATGTGACCCCCCCAAAGCTGAGATCATGTGCATTTAGTTTGCTTCTGGTTCAGTTTTACACAGATAGCACAAGGGCCTTCCTTCCACGTGCAGTTCTCCTTGGGGTGGAGAGGAAGCACTGTACAGTTTGGAAGTTCAGGATCTTGTTGTCTTGCCTCTTCCTGGGTATTTTTGCCAATCACTCTTTCTGATCTGTGTATGTTGCTTATCTTAAGGGATACCATACTGCTTAATGGGAAGGCGCTCAGGTTTAAAGAATCCTCCTCTTCAAAGATGTGGACAGGGCCACAGTCACATCAATCCTTTCACTTTAAACTTGTTCAGATACCCGTCCCTCTGTGTGTGTGTGTGTGTGTGTGTGTGTGTGCGTGTGTGTGTGTGTGTGTGTGTGTGTGTGTTTGCGCGTGTGCGTGCTTAGGTTGGCTACTTTCCATTGGTGCCATAGAGTTTGGGAATATATAGCTGGGTGGTACTGTAGAGAACTATGTATATGTGATTACCAAGTTATGATGTAAAGCCTGTTTCTTAACATGTACAGCTGAATGTTTTGAAAAAAATCACTAACAAAATGTGACCAAACGAGGCAACTCCAAGGAAGCTCTGCCGGTATATATACTATCTCTCCCTTACCACTTTGTTAAAATCTTTACTTAAATTCCAAATCTTTCTTCATAAAACAGGGCCTGCCTGTCACCCACCCACCCACAAGATAAAATGTTCTGGGCTTAGACACATTTCCAGTTGATACAAAGTGTCGACACTCAGACACTCATTGTTTTCTGCTTCAAGTAGCAACAAAGTATACAGTTAGTGATGTCACGCCTTAGAGTTCAAGAGTAGCACCTTGATTACTTTAGTTACTGTTACTTTGAGACAGATTCTGAATAGTCAGCTTCAAACCCATGTTCTTTCTGCCTTAGCCTCTTGAGTGTTGAGATCCATTGGTGTGCCATACCAGGCCCAGTTTAAGATGGATTTTTTTTTTCAAACATAAACAATTAAGGGCCTACTCTCTGCCAGTTATTAAGAAGGGAACTCTGGGGCTGGAGAGATGGCTCAGCGGTTAAGAACACTTGACAGCTCTTCTAGATGTTCTGAGGTCAATTCTCAGCAACCATCTGTAATGGGATCTGATGACCTCTTCTGGTGTGTCTGAAGACAGCTACAGTGTACTCATATACACTGTATTCATATACTCATATTTTTCATATACATAAAAAATAAATTTAAAAAAAGAAGAAGAAAAAGAAGAAGGGAACTCTAGGGGCTGGAGAGAGAGATGGCTCAAAGTGTGTTCGTTCTTATTCAGAGGATGGAGTTTGGTTCCCAGCATTCACACCCTGTATGGAGGTTTACAGTTGCCTGCAACTCCAGCCTTCCGGATCTAATGCCCTCTTCTGGTCCCTGCAGGAAGCCACACACATTTGCATATACACAGAGATAAAAACTAAATTAAGACTTTAAAAAAGAATAGAGCTGTGAGAGCTGGGTGTGGTGGCGCACACCTTTAATCCCAACACTCTGGAGGCAGAGGCAGGCGGATTTCTGAGTTCGAGGCCAGCCTGGTCTACAAAGTGAGTTCCAGGACAGCCAGGGCTATACAGAGAAACCCTGTCTCAAAAAACCAAAATAAATAAAGAAAGAAAGAAAGAAAGAAAGAAAGAAAGAAAGAAAGAAAGAAAGAATAGAGCTGTGAAAAGTAATGTTTAATAACAAGTTTGTGTTCATTTTAAAACTAGGTTTTCTCTCTTATTTGAATTTTCCCCCCTGAAACATCATCTCGCTTGGTTAAAATGAACTAAATGGTAAGTTTTGATGAGGTAGCAATCAAAGGGCAGTATTGGAGCTGGGGAGATGGCTCAGTGGTTAAGGCACTGGATGCTCTTCTGGAGAACACTGCTCTGATTCCCATACCCACCCAATACCTCACAACTGTCTATGCCCTCTAGTTCCAGGGAGCCTGACACCTCTTCTAGCCTCCATGGGCTCCAGACATGTTGCCATTCAGTCAAGCAAAGCACCCATGTATACAAAAATAATAAAATAAAACTCATTTAAAAAAATCAACCATTTAAAACAAGCAAATAAGATTAAGTGGGGAGAGGTGTTGTGTAGCGTATTCCTAATGACTAGAGTCTGCCATGCATTTTGTGAAGTGTGCAGTCATGTCCTGTCTTGTTTTTCTTAGTTCTGACAGTGTCTTTGAGCACAAATACTTCTCAAAGCTTACAAAGCAGTGTTTTGTGAGCTCCAAAGCGAGAGAGAGAGAGAGAGAGAGAGAGAGAGAGAGAGAGAGAGAGAGAGAGAGAGACAGAGAGAATCCTCTTTCACTCGCTTACTTTCGTGTGTTATTTCTCTTGAGCACATAGCCTCGCTTCAGCACATGGGTATCATGAAGAGCAGAGTACACCACTTGTCATGGTCCTGGGGTGAGTGGATCCAGGTGTGAAGAGTGCTGGACTGGAGGTCAGACAGTCTGAACCTTGGTCCTAGGTTTACTATTTGACCTTGGCCAGGAAAGCCTCATCTAGACCCCTGATGAGTGAATTTGAGCATCTCCGTGGTCCCTTCTGAGCATATGTGTGCTGTGTCCATTATACATGTGTGTGTTTGCGTGTGTGTATGCATAATAGCAACCTCTAATTCTCTTCCCCACTATGATGCGGGATTGAACCCACATGCTATGCAAAGGACCCTACCACTGAGCAGTATCAGAGCCTCTTTTATAATTTCCAGAAAACTTAAATGCCATTTGCGTTTTGTTCTGTTCGGCAGATATCTGAACTTGTCATAAAGGTTAAAAACAAAAATTGAGCTATGTGCTCTCCAGCCACGTGAGATAAATTCTGATGTTTTTGAGATACAAGAAATTTTCAATGTTGGCATCATAATGTGTAATAGACTGTTAGTGGGTCCTCTGGTTTGAGATCAATTATTTGTGGTACAAAGAAGTGCTTTTATGGTGGGCTGGTACTGTAATGTGCTTTTCTAATTCTGTTTAGCTTCTATCTCTTTGACACGTGTCCTGGTCCTTTAAGGGTAATTTTTTTTTCCAGGTAATTGGAGAGCGCTGCCTAATGTAGCTGCGTCATCCATAAGAATTTTAGGGATCTCAAGTGATGCATTTATAGAATACCTTCTGATACAAAGTATACTAAATGAATGAGGAGATTCATGAGAGAGTAGGTATAACTAGTAATAAGGATAAGATGAAAACTGTAACTATAAATAGACAGATGTAGGGAATCCACAAGGAAAAAACAATGTATCTCTGCCGGGAAGAGGTAACAGACAGGGAGGACAAATTCATTTGGAGGAAATCAGGAGTTCTTCAGAGGAAAAGATGGACATAGGAGGGTGAAAGACATAGGGACTCCCTCTTTGTACAAAAAGCTATAGAACTCAAGAGAGCAGACTTGACTAATTTGGAGCAGATAACCATGCCTTTGGGAAGCAACGATGGGGAAGGGTGTGGGACCTTGGTGAATGGAGGACCCGGAAGGGCAATGCTGAGAATTGTCTACTCAATGCAGAGCCTGCCTGGTGAAGCCATGAAACGTCTCCTAATCTACGGCTGGTTGAGGAGGATATAATGTCATTCTCTATGCGCAGTGCTATTCTGATGAATATTCCTGGACAAAGGCAGGCAAGGGATCTGGGAATAGAGTAGAGACCCACAGAGGATGAGAGAGACCTGCTAATTAAATGGTGTTTAGGGTAAGACCTGAAGATAAAAGGTAAAGTTGGCAAAAAAATTAATTGAATTAATTGGGAAGGGGAGAGAAGAGGAGAGGAGAGGAGAGGAAGAGAGGGAGAGAGAGAGAATATGAATATGAATGTGTGTATAAGTTGAGAGGGGAGGTGATTAAGAAAATTCCTAACAGGAAGCCATGTTGAACAATACAGTATAGGCAAGATAATATTTTAGAAAATTGAAAATCATCTTGAGTAGGGCAAAGAGGTCTGTCTTTCTGTCTTTATCCATCTGTCTTTCCTTTCTTCTCTCCTTTTCTCTTCTCTCTCTCTCTCTCTCTTTCTTTCTCTCTCTCTCTCTCTCTCTCTCTCTCTTTCTTTCTTTCTTTCTTTCTTTCTTTCTTTCTTTCTTTCTTTCTTCCTATACCAGGCCTAGCTGTGTTGTCTCAGTTTTTGCCTTCAAGTTACTGTGTAACCCAGGCCAGCTTCGAACCTGTGATTCTTGGCATTTCAAGTTTTGAGAACCACCAGTGGCATATACTGCCATCTCTGCTGTAAACCTAACTTTGCAATGGATGGAAACTATTGCAGAGGCCTGACACACTTGGTATCCTGTGGACATGTTGGCATCAGCAGTGTTTTAGGTGGGAAAAGCCAAAGGGCTGTTCACATTCAGGTGTTTTTACCTGGGTCCGTGGCAGGAGGACATGGAAGTGAGAAGGTGAGAACACTGAAGGGCTCTCTGGAGATACTCTGACCCAACCCTTCCTGACCTTTGCTTGGCTCTTCAAGTTAAGTCTTCAAGGTTGTCTGGCTCTGAGTCTCTTCAGGTTCCTCCCCCTGCCATCCAGTGGGCACCCGGATGCTTTAGTGGAATCTCTCCAGCTCCTAATCCTAATAGGTGCCTGCTCTGACTACAACAGACACCTTTACCCTGTGGATAAGTGACACATTGGGTAGAAAATACTCCCTATCCTTACCTCCAAATTGTATTCTAGATTGGACTCTGGTCCCAATGCATACCAGTGGGACAACGGTACCTGGGTCACTGCTGTCTTTACCCGCCTCCTACCCCTGTGGGTTTTGTCTGTATCATCTCTTTGGAGAGCTGCCTTGGGCTGCATCAATGACTTAGTGGGGGAAGTGCCTACTATACATAAGAGTGGGAACCAGAGTGCCTGTAGAAGCATCTGAGTGTCCATGTGATCCAGTGCTGGGGAGACAGGTGGGTTCACTGGCCTCACTGGCCAGCTTGTCTATATTGCTTTGCAGGTTCTAGGCCTATGAGAGATGCTGTTCTCAGAATGAGAACATCCATGTGAACATATACATATAACACACACACACACACACACACACACACACACACACACACACACCCAAAGCCGGGCCTCTGAGATGCCTCAGTGGATAAAGCACTTGTGGTACAAGTCTGATGACCTGGGTTTGATCGATGGAGAAAAACCAGATGAGGTAGTACACATTTCTACACTCCTACTGCGAGATCGGAGAGTCTGCAGAATGACCTACAAGCTCCCAGGTTTGCCAACTTAGTATAAGCAGAAATGACAGTAGAGACTTGCCTCTGTGAGGAAGAGAATCAGCCCCAAGAGTTGGCCTCTTACATCATTGTGTGCATAACAGTATGATGCTCACATATGTACATACATCACACACATAGACATGTACACACACACACACACACATACATACACACACACACATGGTTGGTAAAATCTGAGAAACAAGGCGAACAACCTGAGGAGGTTAACCTATGGCTTCCATTGGGACCTGAGTCCCAAACATACTTAGGCCTACAGTCACAGACACCCGGCTAAAAGCCACCTTTGACAGACACCCCAATGTGAGAAGCAACCAGGACCAGCTTGTTGAAGTGAGCTTGGCTCCTATAAGGTAACTAATTGAATGTCAGCATTTTGAAATCTTCCTAGGAAGAAACCATGTGGTGTAAAATAAAGATATCCTTTTTTTTGTTTGTTTTTTCGTTTTTTTGGTTTTTGTTTTGTTTTGTTTTTCGAGACAAGGTTTCTCTGTATAGCCCTGGCTGTCCTGGAACTCACTTTGTAGACCAGGCTGGCCTCGAACTCAGAAATCTGCCTGCCTCTGCCTCCCGAGTGCTGGGATTAAAGGCGTGCGCCACCACGCCCGACTTCAAGATATTCTTTAACTCAAATGCATAGAGAGGACCTGTGTCAGGAGACACTTTGTTCTGACATCTCTCTGTTGAAAGGGCTCTAGTCTGCCAGGTGAGGACATCGCCGCGTGGACTATAAGCTCATAAAATGTTTATTTATAGACAAACCAAATGTAGCTCCTATATCCCTTGAGAGGCAACACCAAATTAGGGGGCGGCGAGATGCAGACCAGTAAGGGTCATTGACTCATTTGGGGTTTTGAGGTAGAAGTGTTTTACCCTGTCAATTAATTGCTGGTGAAGCCAGGGGAGGTTAAAATAACGCTCTCCTGTGCTTGGTCCTGGATAATTTAAATTTGCAGCCATAAATCAGTCCCTGTGCCTGGCCGTGTGCTGTCTGCCAGCTGCATGCAGCCATCACAGGCTATATATTGTCTCACAGGCAGGTTCAGACCTTCTGCCTGTTACAGCTAGACAACCACAACAGCATTTTTCAGTGTGCCCAGCATCAGTTCTGCACAAATATTTACTGCACAGCATCATATTAAGCCTTAGGGAAAATAAGGCCACTCTGGCTTGCCCTTCCCCTCTGCTGATGCTGATGTTGGAGCCAAGAGATGGACACAGGCTCCTTCTCTCCAGTCCCGGCTCTCCTTCCCTGTATTTGTTTGCTTTCTTTGAATTAGGCGGGCCTCGTCGACTTTTAGATGTTAAGTCCCTAGAGGCAGGGGCTGTGTCCTGGTTGGTTTGGGGGAGAACACTTGGCATATTGTGGGGGTGTGTTATAAACACGCCATCTGTGCCCATTTAAATTCAGTAGAGGCCTCCCAATGCTTCTCTTTGTATCTTGCTGATTATAGAAGTCTGCTCTGGAATAGACATGCTTAGCCTCAGAAGGCTCTAGAAATCCCTTAAGTTCACTTTTTTTTTTTCAGCCTTGCAAGGTTTTTTGTTCTTTGTTGTTGGTTTCTTGGCTGGTTGATTTAGTTGGTTGGGTTTTTTTGTTTGCTTTGGTTTGGTTTTTGTTGTTATTGGTTTGGTTCTTGTCAAGCTATAAGGACACTGGCTTGTAACCTATTAATAGCTTGTACTCTGAAACTTAGATACCCCCTACTGTACATCCATCACAAGAACTTAGAAAATTGCTTCTTTGGCAGAGACCCCTTTCCTCTCGGGAGTGTTTTCATCTGTGTTGATGGTATTTATTCATTGCTTGATCTATATTCAGATATAGAGGGCTAGCTTCTTTTAACCGTTGTCTCAGATGTGAGGAAACCTATCTCACCAACAGTCCATTCCACTTTTGGAGTTCTGAAATGAAACTGAATTGCATGTCTACAAGGCATGCGCACTTTCACCCAGGGGGTTGCTTCGATGTGTAACTGACGGCATTATTTAACATACCTCACATGATGTGAACTCCATACAGCCTTGCTTTTAATATCATGTTATTCATCAAGGAAAGCCTCATTTTAAAAGTTACAGTGTTGAGCTGCAGAGATAGAAGAGTGTTTAAGAGCATTTGCTGTTCTTACAGAGGATGCAAGTTGGGACCCCCCCACCCCTCTCTCCCTCATTCACATACACACCATTAAAAATAATTTTTAAAGTAACAGTGTAAAATCTGGTGAACTACAAAATACATGAGCACAGCATATAGAATAGTGAAGGATTTTTACAAAATGAAGACAATTGTGAGCCTGACACTCAGGAAGTCCCTCACAAGAGTCCCAGAGGCATCTCTGTCTGGTTCTGCCTGCCATCAGGTAAGCCGATGTTTTTGAACTGCCCTTAAAGGGAAACCTATGCTTTGTCTGGTGGATTCCGTTTTAACACCTTTATCTGAACTGTTCCATGGAGCTCAAGTGTCCCGTTTTGTGCATGTGTGCATGTGTGTGTTTATATGCAGATATGTGCACATGGAGGTCACAGGTTGACAACCCAGTCAGTCTCTCTACTTTGTCTGTTTGTTTTTCTGCCTGTCTATTTTTTCTTTCTTTCTCTTTCTCTTCCTCTTCCTCTTCCTCTTCCTCTTCCTCTTCCTCTTCCTCTTCCTCTTCCTCTTTCTCTTTCTCTTTCTCTTTCTCTTTCTCTTTCTCTTTCTCTTTCTCTTTCTCTTTCTCTTTCTCTTTCCCTTTCCCTTTCCCTTCTCTTTCTCTCTCTCTCTCCTCCTCCTCCTCCTCCTCCTCCTCCTCCTCCTCCTCCTCCTCCTCCTCCTCCTCCTCCTCCTCCTCCTCCTCCTCTTCTTCTTCTTCTTCTTCTTCTTCTTCTTCTTCTTCTTCTTCTTCTTCTTCTCCTCTCTCTCTCTCTCTCTCTCTCACTCTCTCTCTGTCTCTCTCTCCTTTGATACAGGTCTTTGATACACAATGTAGCACTTGGCTGGCCTGGAACTCGCATGGGTTCTTTGCTTCTGCCTTCCCAGCACTGGAATTGCAAGGGGGTTCTGCTTTGCCCAACTTTGATGTGAGTGCCAGATGTACAGCACTTTATGAGACTGAGCCATCTCCACAGCCCCTCAGTGTTAGCATTGTGTATAAAGGCACTTTGCATCAAGTAAGGTGTCCTACTTAGTTCTTTTTTTTTAAAGTTTTTATTAGGTATTTTCCCCATACCCACCCCCCCACCCCCCACTCCCCTACCCACCCACTCCCCCTTTTTGGCCCTGGCGTTCCCCTGTACTGGGGCATATAAAGTTTGCAAGTCCAATGGGCCTCTCTTTCCAGTGATGGCCGACTAGGCCATCTTTTGATACATATGCAGCTAGAGTCAAGAGCTCCGGGATACTGGTTAGTTCATAATGTTGTTCCACCTATAGGGTTGCAGTTCCCTTTAGCTCCTTGGGTACTTTCTCTAGCTCCTCCATTGGGGGCCCTGTGATCCATCCAATAGCTGACTGTGAGCATCCACTTCGGTGTTTGCTAGGCCCCGGCATTGTCTCACAAGAGACAGCTATATCTGGGTCCTTTCAGCAAAATCTTGCTAGTGTATGCAATGGTGTCAGTGTTTGGAAGCTGATTATGGGATGAATCCATGAATATGGCAGTCTCTAGATGGTTCATCCTTTCATCACAGCTCCAAACTTTGTCTCTGTAACTCCTTCCATGGGTGTTTTGTTCCCATTTCTAAGAAGGGGCAAAGTGTCCACACTTTGTCTTCGTTCTTCTTGAGTTTCATGCGTTTAGCAATCCTACTTAGTTCTATAGAAAGCCCCTTTCCTGTCCCAGAAAGATGCCCTGAACTTTGAGGATCACACCCCTGAGGTCACCCTGAGACTTGTTTGGCTCTTAAGTAGGTTTCCTGGGTGGCCTAGCCGATCACACTTCTAAGAATTCAGGACCTCCTCCCTATCCTTCTGGACCACATCTTGTGAAGACACCTTTTTTTTTTCCTACAAATTCGGAAGTGCACTTGAACTCGGTGCCTTGAGTAATTACCATCAAACACACCTCCTTGGTGACCGGAGAGAGTTGAACATTATTTGGTCTTTAAGACAGAGTCTTTTTTTGTGTGTGTGTTTTTTCAAGACAGGGTTTCTCTGTGCAGTCCTGGCTGTCCTGGAACTCACTCTGTAGACCAGGCTGGCCTTGAACTCAGAAATCCGCCTGCCTCTGCCTCCCAAGTGCTGGGATTACAGGCATGCACCACCACTGCCTAGCTTTAAGACAGATTCTAAGACAAAATAACATAACCTGAATTGTGCGTTTAGGACACAGTGTGTGTGGAAAGACCCTTTGAACTTTTATAACTAGCCCAGGTGGTTAAACTGGGCAGGGAATACATTCTTGTAAGATCTTCATCCACACCACAGCCCACAGCCTTTCTGGTCACTGCTGACCCGGAGCAATGCCAGTGGTCAGGGTCCCATCTTCTTTGAGATGAGGTTAGCTCAGCACAGACCCTCTACTTCACTGGGAGGAGCTACCGAAGCAGTGGCTTCAAAGTTAGATCAGCAGTATTCCAAATAAACAGGAGGGAATGGGGTCCTGAGGTTTTCTAAACTAGAAATTAAACCGAGAACATTCTAATGTCTGTTCTCTCTGAGCTTGGAGACTTTTCTAGACCGCACCTTACATACATACCATGTACTAGAAATCTTTGCCAGATAATAATCTCGTAGGTTGCTAGCCTCTTGGCATTCATTTTCAAATGCCGTGATGTTCAGTGATGAATTACGACAAAGGGCACTCCAAGTTAAGGGACCTATACAGTTCTCAAGAACCTGCTATGCTTTTTACTTCAAGCAACCCACATACCTGTCAGGGGAGTAAGAGGTTTTTATTTGTTTGCCAAATCTATTCATCCTCCATTTCTTCTGAAATTTGACGGGAACATGACTTGAATCATACTTAAAAAAAAAATCTATGTGTGGGAAGCACCCTGCCAGGTGCTGTAGAGGAACTCAGGACAAGAGGGGGTGAGGGTCTTGATTTCCAAATGAAAATAAAAGCATTCTAACACTCCAAATTGGACAAGGTGCACACACCTGTAATCCCAGCACTGTGGGGGTAGAGGCAGGGGAGTGGCGATTTTGAGGCCAATTTGTTTTCCGAGTGAGACCCTCTCTTGGAATGTAAGTAAAAATGAAAAGCAAATGACAGTCTAACCAAAGGGAAATCAGCATTTATTAAGAATCTATTATAGGTGCCCAACTCTAACCACTGTGCTTTTCTTGAACTCTGTAGAGTTCAAGGTCACCGGGGATGTCTCCACATTACAGGCTGTGCACTTGGGACTCGGAGGGATATTACATTCTTAGGGCTACACAGCTACTAGTAAGGGTCAGCAGTTTTGGCTCCAAAGCTTTTACTTCTCAAAATGCTCTTTAAGGCTGCGGAGACAGCTCGGGGCTTAAGAGGACTTGCTGCTCTTACAGAGGACCCAGGCTTGGTTTCTAGCACCCACATGGCAGCTGACAACATTCTGTGATTCCATTTCCAAAGGATCTCGTTCTGTCTTCTGTGGACACCTGTACTCATGTGCCCATGTCCCCCCATACACACACACACACACAAATATAAAATAAACTTTTAAAAATAATGGCCTCTGAGGGTTTAGCTCAGTGGTTGCCCAGGTTACACAAGACCTGGGTTCAACACCCACAACCTTCATTAGTTAACGTGAAATATTTTTAATAGTCCAGAAAGATTTCAGCACAATATAGGCAGTTAGTACACATTCTTCCCCTGGTGCCCACAGCTTATGTAAACCACAGTGCAGCTACTTCATGAGGAGCATAGCTTAGGAAGGACACTCGCTTCCTCGGCTCTCCCACTTGGCCCTTCTCTTGTTCTAGGATTCAGCTGTCTGGGATCTTAACACTGCATTTGCTTGCCCGGTCTTTTGCGTAATTACCCTACAATTGATGACAGCCACTCGTTTTTTTCCTGGTCATATCAGAAAAGGTTAATAAAAAGAGAAAACACTTGTCATGTATATAGAGAGATTGTTTTAAAAAAAAGAAAGGAAAAGAAAAGCAGTTCCATTCTATCTTTTTTTAAAAAATTGTACAAAGAGCTGACTGAGGCAGGAGGATTTAAGTTTATGGATGACTGGGGCTATCTGAGTTCCAGGCCAGCACAGGTCATGTAGCAACACCCTCTCTCAAACAGGAAGGCATGGTAGAAGTAGCAGAATACTCTAAGGATGTGCATTGTTCAGAGTTGCATGTGTGTGTTCTCAGTCTCTTGCTTTATGTGTGTGTGTGTGTAGTGTACACATCTGGAGGCTGTGATAGCAGGGACTGTAGTAAATATTGTAATAGCAGAGACTGTAGTAAATACTGTAATAGCAGAGACTAATAAATAGCGCACTCTCCTTGAATGCTGTGTAACCTTTGCTCAGCATCCTCCTAAGCTTGTGGGATCTGTGCTATTCTTTTCTATGACTGTTAGGATTTCACGGTGTGTGGTTTGTAAGCCATCCCCTTATTGGTGGATCAGTGGTTGCTGTCAATGTTTTGTACTTAGGCATGATACTATGCCAGATATCCTCTGCGTGTGTGTGTGTGTGTGTGTGTGTGTGTGTGTGTGTGTGTGTGTGTGTGTTGATTTGTAGGAGTTAAGTTACTGGACAGAGGACCAAATGCATTTTCCAATGTCATAGTCATTACCAAGTTGCCTTCCCCAAAGTTGTCTTTCAACACCCACCCCTCCCCCGCTGAGCCGCATGCTCACATCGCAGTTGAGCTGTGAATGGGCGTATTCTCATCTGTTGACAATGGTTTGGTTCAGGTCATGGTCTGGCTGATGTTCTACCCATTGCGTGTTTTGTTGTCCTCACAAGACACTGCTTTGCTTTCATGCACACGTGTAGATGCCGTCATGAGTTGTAAAAAAGATTGGACTCGAGTACTCCGAGCTCTTTTGGCTGCACATGGCTAGGAAAGAGGTCTGCCTAAAGCCCAAGCGTTCCCTCAGACACCAGAAGACTCTCTGCGGTGTGTCTGAGATCCAAGGTAGAATTTACAGCGCTGTCAGCTCACATGAGGACCCTGTGCTCTTGAACAAAGTGTATGATTCAGTGTTAACTCTTAGGGAACTGAAGATTAGAAGAAGTGGAGAGACAGCTTAACCCTAGCGTGTTATCGCTGTTGTTTTAAAGTTTATTTAACTCATTATCGTTATTCTGTGTGGGATGGGGATGGGAGTCAGAGGACAGTTAGCATGAAGCAGTTGTCTCGTTCCATCATGGAGTTCTCAGGGGTCGAACTTAGATCATCAGCTTGGCTGCGGTTCAAGAACGAGCCTTCCCTTTCTGAGACATCTTGCTGGCCATCTTGTTACGTCACTAAGTCGTTTTTGGTTTGTTTTTGTTTTTGTTTTTTTAACATTCCCAAACATTCATTTTCCATCACACTCACAGGGTATCTTATCTGTGACAATTCCTTTTAGAGCAGAAGTGAAGTCTGTATGTCAAATTTAGGTATCTCTCTATTGACCTACTAAGATAGTTATGAAAGTAAAAATACCAACTACATGTGAATACTACAATAAAGTTAACACTGACCACCCAGTGACTAGCACTGCAGGCAATTCAAGGAGATTAATAAGAATCAGGCAGCATCCTCTGGTATATATAGAAGTTGGTATTTTACTTTCATATTAATGTAAAACTGTGCCCCCGTTGATAAATGCAAGTGAAATGGGTTTGATATAGTTCTCTGATGCACAGTTTAGGTGAAAATCCACCACCACACAGACACGACACAGGAATCCCATTGCTGCATGTGAGATTGCTGCGTAAATGAAAGGAGGCTACAGCAAGATGGCTCGAGTTATTATAATGGAAGCTTCGGACGGACGGGCGTTAAATGTCTCTGCAGTGATTAAGTAGCTGAGTCATTCAGGTGGTTAAACTTGAGTTATCTCATTGAATTATTTTTTTTTTGAATCATCAAATATATGATCTAACAGAAACAGGTGGGTAGGGAATCTTCCTTACTGCAGAGAAAGTACCACGCGCTCGGATTGTAAGGGAGTTTGGAAAGAGCATATCGCTCAGCAACCCTTGACTCCCCCTGTGTCCACTACAACCACATTGACTGATGCTGAGCTGACGTAAGGGCCAATGTGGGTGCTGGTATGCTTGGATGTGGTTTTTATAGACTGCATAGTCACAGTGTTATATTTTCGCCTCATGAGGTCATCTCAGAATTTCCTAAGACACCTCGTTGCTCTCCTTTTGCACTTAAGATCTGTATTTTTGCAGGTGAGGGAGGAACGTGTGTCTCGCACCCTTGCTGTCTGTTGCTCATTCTGCCTGAACTGTACCCCGTGGGGCTGTGGTTGCATATTCCCTGACAGCCTAGCAGGACATATTTAAGGCTGTCTGTTGTTCTGTCAGCTCGTTCTCTCTTATGGTGGGTGAGCTCACCACAGATACCTTAAGAACCTGGCCCTTACAGAGTTTACTTCTTAAGTTTGTTGATTTATGGTCTCATCCATCACCCTCCCTCTTCCAGAAAGGAAGTGGAATTAGGACTTTAAATAATAATAACGAGGGGCCTCTTCTAGAGGCCTGAGTTCAATTCCCAACAACCACATGGTGGCTCACAACCACCTGTAATGGAATCTGATGCCCTCTTCTGGTGTGTCTGAGGACAGCTGCAGTGTACTCACATACATAACATAAAATGAATTTTGCTTAAAAAAACGAGAATAAGACATTTCTTGTAAATGTAATACTTTAAAGAGATTTGAAGAACAGTTTGACATTTGAGATTTGAATAGGGTTCAAAGCAATTGCAGCTGCCATGTGGTTTTGGCTTGGCTTGTTAATAAACAAAAGTAATTAGTGTGCATTTGCATCTATACCTGATTTAGTCTTAGCACATTATCATGATGCAAATGTGCATATGCAGATCATTAATAGTTTTTAAGCCACAGTTAGAACCTGCATTTTTCTGATTGACCAGTTAAAATGAGTTCAAGCAAGTACTGGTTTACGTTATGTTTAGAGCTAGGCCTGTTGGCTGATCTCTGTGAGTTCAAAGCCAATCTGGTCTACATAATGAATTCCAGGCTAGGTACGGTTACATATTGATATTTTGTCTTAAAAAAAAAAAGGTTTGGATACATTAATGTTTTTAGAAGACTCCACAAGTCGTTTTAGAAGTGTTTCCTAAATCCCAAATTAGAAAAACCAATAGAAGGCAGTCCCCGCAATTGGCTGTAACTGAGAACAGCTCCTCTCCCACTTTTCCACACTGTTGAAACTCTTGTCTCCTACTCCAAGAGAATTGGCAAGAACTCCTTCCATCTTGTCTCAACATTTATTGCAATGGCTGCTGTGAGCTGGGGAGACCCTGCTGCACACTTGACCTGTATTCTGTCCTGCGGTTGTCATGGAAACTGTAGATGAAATAGTAATTCTGCATTGTACAAAAGAAAATCGAAACCTGGAAAGCAAAAGTCATTCCCCAGGTGAGGGGTGGTGCCCGGGCTTCAATGTTAAAGCCTTGCTTTTAGACACAGGGGAGATCTCGGAAGACTGGTGTCTCCCATTGGTTAACAGTACATGGAGCAACACAGGAGCTGAGTTAGTTGTACAGGGGCAGGGATGGGGTGGGGTGGGGAGGAACAAAATGAAAGTAGCATTGAAGGGACGCGGCTCAGAAGGAAGACCCTGGGCTTGCAGCCATGCCTCAGGTCACATCCTTGCCTTTATCAGAACACTGAACTGATGTGAGCACACATCAAAACATGTGGCAATGTTGCACCACAGCTCTGAGCTGCCATCTTTCTGGTTTTAGTATTCCTGAATTCTAGACACATGGTTGGCAGTGCCTTTGATTATTGGGTGCACAAAGATGATCCACAGTTGGGGGCATTTAGGAGTCAATGAAATGTGCAGTTTGTCTGCCTGTCTTTCTACAGACTTGTTGCCGTCACAGGGATCAGATACAATGTGGTCATTTTCCTCACCACGTTGTCTTCTGGAGGTCCCTACCTCAGTAAACGAATCTTTGCACATCTGTAAAACTAGGAGGTGAGAAGTTGGGCTGTCGGGGTTTGCAGATCACATAGGATGTGCTGACACCTACCTCTGAGGTTGACAGAGATCAAAGACCCCTCAACTGCCTCCACGCCATTGTTCCAGATCGTGTTTGGTGGTGGCCTTACTTTGTTCTAATAACTCCTGGCGTAGGGGAACCCCCTAGAACGTCCTGGGTCAGAAACACACGTCTTAGAACCCCACCACTCAAAGCTTACACCCCCTCCTTGTCTTGCCGGCAGGAACTAGTCTTCCAGATTGCCATCCTTCTGCCTCATCTTTGACATGGCAGGGCCCTTTAAGTAGCAGCAACGCTTCCTTTTGCTCTTTGAGAGTCTCATGTAGTATGTTTTTGTCAGATTCTCCTCCATCCCCTAACTCTGACCAGATCCTTCCCTCCTCCTACCCACCCAACTTCAGTGCACTCTGTATCACGCTCTGTGCTCTGTGGGGTTTGTGTTGTGCTTCCTGTCTGTCTTCAACCTATCTTCCCAGGCTCGTCTCACCCTTCCCGCTCAGTGCTAACTTCCGTTCATCGCCTATGGCTCAGCTGCGCTGCCTTTTCTTCTTCCATACTAAACCGGGTTCTTCAGGTATAATCTTTTCTTTGTGTGGTGGGAAAGATGGAGGCCGGGGCTTTCACTGTTAGGCAAATAGTTTGCCCCCTTCCCCTCCCCCCCCCCCGCCCCCAGCTACATTCCCTAGCCACATATGGTCTTTGATACTGTTTTGCTTTTTAAGATTCATCTTTAATTACGTGCATGAGTATGTGTATATGTGTGAATGTGGTTGCCTGTGGAGGCCAGAAGACGGCATTGGAGCCTGTGGAGTTGGTGTTAACTGGTGGTGTTTGTGAGCTGTTGTGTGAGTGCTGGTAAGTGAACTCAAGTCTTTTATTTATTTATTTATTTATTTATTTATTTATTTTAAAGATGTATTTATTTTATGTATATGAGAACAACTGTAGCTGTCTTCAGATACACCAGAAGAGGGTATCGGATCCCGTGACAGATGGTTGTGAGCCACCATGTAGATGCTGGGAATTGAACTCAGAACCTCTGAAAGTCAGTGCTCTTAACCACTGAGCCATCTCTCCAGCCCCTTGAACTTGGGTCTTTTGTAAGAGCAGTTCCCCTAAGCCTTCTTTCCAGTGTGTGAATACTGAATTCATATCTTTCTTATTTAAGAAAGATCAATTCTTTTCCATACAAGACTAGGATGGTTAAGTGACTTCCCCGAAGCTATGGAACCACTTATATTTGGCATTTCTGGGGAAGGACTGGACAGCCTGAAAGAAGCACCTGCTGTTTGCCTTTCCTTCAATGCCTTGAGGCTAGAAAAAGTCGTGAATCAATATTGTAGGTTTCAGACATGGCCTGATTATTTTCCTACTCTGTGTTGATATGTTGTGTACGTACATGTGTGTCTGCGAGTTCCAATACATGTGGGAGGGGGCATTTGGAAGCCAGATGTTTGATTGGTGTCCAGTGTGTTTCTCAATTGCTTTCCATGTTCTTCTTGAGATAGGGTCTTCACTGAACCTGGAACTTTCCAGTCCAACCAGGCTGGCTGTCCAGCAAATCCCGGATCCTCCAGCCTCTCTCTCCCACCAGTGCTGCAGGCTTGCATCACTGCCTGCAGATTTTTACATGGGCGCTGGGTATTGAACTCAGGTCCTCCTGGTTATGCAGCAAGCATTTTGTGGACTGAGCCATCTCTCTCTCCCAACCCACCTCTTCTCTTTGCACAGATCCTTGGCTCCTTCAATCATTCCTTAAGTACCCATGTCCCCAAGCTCTCACTTCCCCTTATTGGACTGTAACTTCCTGGAAGACAGACCTTGTTTGTTTGTTTGTTTGGGGCTGGAAACGAAACCTGGGGAGTTCATGCATGAGTTACTGTGCCAGCCGGGACCTGCTTGTTCGTATCATCTGCATAGCAAAGACAAAGGACCCCGCATGAGAACATAGTAGAAAATGCTTTTTATTCTGCTTTATCCTTTCAGAGGCTGGGGCTCTCTCATAAAGGGATTTAATATAACTTCATGTTTCTACCCATAATGTCAGAGTCCATGGTGAATAGAGTCAACCTCAAATGATTTAAAGAGAAGTTGCTAGTCTGCGTCTTTCTGGGTTCTTCGTGCCTGTTTCCCTGGTAATGGAAGGATTAACTGCAAGTATTTCCGCTTTCCTTCAGGAATTAAGTGATTTACAGCGTGATCCACCTGCCCACTGCTCAGCGGGACCCGTGGGAGATGACTGTAAGTTTACTCCGTTGCTGGGTTTTGCTACCATTGAAAGCATGGCTTTGAGCAACTGTGACTCCTGTTTCTCTGTGTTTCAGTGTTCCACTGGCAAGCAACCATCATGGGGCCCGTAAGTACAACTCACACGTGTGGATTAACCCCCCGTGGCGGTTCTGCACTCTTGCCTTTTGACCCATGAGGAGAAGTTCGTGACTCAGGATAAATATTCTCGTCCTCTGAATCACTCAGGAAGCAAAACCTGATTGAGGGTTTGCAGTGATTTCCTAAAGGATGGCTGGCAAATACCTACTGGGTCACAGCGCTATTTACTGTGCTAATACTTCCTCGTTACATAGCAAGGTCACGCTCTCTGTGCAGGCAGTCTGTGTGTTGGCCTTACTAGTTCTTAATACAGCATCAGTTGTTTTTAAAGGAAGTGGAGTCTTCCTCACACATCCACAGTTCTCAGAGGTTTGAAATAAGTCTGACCCAGGAGTGGAACTGCTCCATCCGGCCAGCATCGGTTTGCAGTAGGTCATGGCTCTCGACTTGGAGTGGAGGAGCCCTGCTGTGGGGTGATCTCTGTCACCTTTTGAGTTTGCTGCTTTACCTTAAACCGACTGCTTTATCACTGGCCCTTCCTTGTTATCTATATTTTTTCCCCACCCAAGGAGCAGTGATGACAGTGAGACGGCCTTTGCCTTTCCATGAACAAAATGCTAATAGTGAAAGAGCAGGCGCCCGGTGAGAACACACTAGCAGTGTCCTTCCTGAATGGCCTTACACACTCTCCCTGGGATGCTTTATGTACTCAGTCATCGAATTTTAAATCGTTTGCCCTATAATCCAAACTGGGGGAAAAAAAAAAAAGATGCTGAATTTCAAAGAAGAGCCCCTGAGGAATGATCCTAAATGACTAAATTAGCCTATTAAGAAGCGAGAGCGCAGCATATTTACCTAGCAGCTTTCAATAAGAACGTAAGTTCTTTTCCGGCTCAGTGTTCACTATCTGCATGAACCTTCAAAGCCCCATCATCCAACAGTGTGCTTCCATCAGAGCTGTGGCACAGAGGCACATCTCAGGTGAATCATGTGTAACAAGCAGTTGGGATGTTGTTTTGCATGACTCTCTTATTGCAGCAGTGTAGACCCGCCCCACCACCTTTTGTAATGTCACTCCACTGTCCATGCGGACCATGCTTGTCTTTGTCATTTGTTTACATTTTTTTTTAATGTTTAATGAACTAGAATTAAGCAACGTAGTGAGAATAATTAGACAATATAACCCTCTAATCTTAGAACTTTAAGGATTGAAAGAATGACACACATGTTTTTAGTACCCATGATGCACTCCAGTAAATATGAAGGAATTAAAAGTACAATCTGAGGGGGCTGGAGAGATGGCATAGCGGTTAAGAGCACTCATTGGCTGCTCCTCCAGAGGTCTTGAGTTCAAATGCCAGTCACACATGGTAGCTTACAACCATCTGTAATGGGATCTGATGCACTCTTCTGGTGTGCATGAAGATATCATAGTCATACACATAAAATATGGGTATATATGTACTCATATACATAAATTATAAAAAATAGAATTTGGAATATATTTTGCTACTATTTTGGTTTTTTTCCCTTAATCTTTCTCTTTTGTTTATATAAATTGCATGTAGACACATGTACACACACGTATACATACACACACACATGCATATACACACATATGCGCACACACATACATATATACACATGTACATATACACACATACATATACACACATGTACATACACACACACACACACACACACACACACACACCCCATTACACTAAAGTTGATTCTTAATTCAACATATCATGAACACTGAATTCATCCAGCTTGGTTTTAGAGTTTTATCTTCTATAATATAAAGTACTTACTTGCAAATGAATATTGAGGTAAATCATACAATGGTACCCACTTAACCCTCTTACTCACTTTTTCCCTTTGGTTGTACCTGTGTAGACATTAGAACTTAATATTTTGAAATTTAAAAAGGTAAATATTAGTTGTAACCTTCTAAAACCAGCGATGACTGCTCTAGAGAATCCTCCTTCCTCCCCACAGGCCTCGACCCATGATCTGTCTGGTTAAAGCACACCGCTGTGCGAATGCGCATGTGCTTCCCTTTAAACTTGGTGGGCCCCTTGGGTAACTTCATACCTGGGAAGGAGCCTGTTCTCCATAGAAATTCCTCCAACTCATGGTGCAAGAATCGTGGGGTTTTTTTACAAGCTGATACTGGTGGAATTGTGAAGAAACTGCAAATCCTTCCCACTGTTAACTCCCGGGGACCATTCAGAGGGGTTGAGTATGTGCCGTGGCCAGAGTCTGATGCGCCCTCTCGTGTAATTTCAGCCTGACAGCGCCTATCAAGGTGGAGTCTTCTTCCTCACTGTCCACTTTCCGACAGACTATCCCTTTAAACCACCAAAGGTATTTATCCTGTGCATCTGTCCCATAGCAGGGATTTTTACTGTTTGTCTAGAGTGATCTTGTGACGTCACAGACCATAGGTAGGTTAGCAAGTGCATGCCCCTTTGTGTGACCTCCAGGTCTAAAGTTCTCCCCTGCAGCCTCCTCTCCCTCCTTTTTTCTAATTTATTTGATGTGCATTGGGGTTTTGCTTACATGTATGTCTGTACGAGGGTGTCGGATCCCCTGGCACTGGAGTTACAGAACAGGTGTGAGCTGCCATGTGGGTGCAGGGAATTGAACCCAGGTCCTCTGGAGGAGTAGCCGGTACTCCTAACCACTGAGCCATCTCTCCGTCCCTAGAATGCTCTTTCTTAGTCAGCTGTTTTCCTATGCTTGCTAGGCTCCTGGGCTTTTCCTCCTTGTGAGATATGAGTTGTTCGGAATGTTTTTACAGTCAGGAAAGCAGGCTTTTCCATCCGTAATGTTACCTTTCCAAAACAGACCCAGCTTTCTTAAGTGTAGTGTGTACTTTAAAAAAAAAAAAATCATGCTATGGCTGGCTGCACAACGGCTATGTCCCCAACCCCCAAGGGGATCCCCAAGCGGCTGTCAGCCCTGGTTCCCTTGGTAAAACCACTCTGGACTTCCCAAGCTATCCGCCCCTGTGGCCCCCTGAATGGGGGTGGGGAGACCTCAGTTGCCAGTGCCTAGTTGGCCATAGCATGGATCATTTTGGGTTTTTTTTTCTATTGTTTTTTTATAATTACAGGCTACACTTAAGTATTCAGTGAATGTACATTGAGCTTCATCATGTTCCCCTCACGATGGGACTCACAGTGGGGACACTGAAAGGCAGAAGGGGATGAAAACACGTTTTCTGAGGTTTAAAGTCCAAAGAAGAGGCAAGTGGTGGGGGTGAGAAGGAAGGAAGGAAAGGAACTTATATGCCATCAGGGAAATAATTATAGCACTTTAAAAACCACCCAGCTTAAAAATCATACGGATGACGTCACACAACAGTGGCTCTGTCAAGACCCGGCTTCTCTGTGGTTCACCAAGGACAGGCGATAAGCTGAGGCATCCCACGTCCGCCCTGACAGATTCTGTGTCCTGTTTATAGATCCAAGTGGCCTTCTGGGTATCACTGACAGTCAGGTTAAGAGAAATGTTTTGAGGTGTGATGAAAGCCAGAGTAATTGGTCCAGGTGTCACTCAGCCCATCATACCGGCTACTGCAGACTTCTCACCACACCCCAGACACTTCCCAACGCCTGGAGGAGAAAAGGAGCTTAAGCTAAGTTGGTCTCCTTCGGATTCCCAGGGGCTGAGCTGCGCGTATACAAGTCTGCTCCAAAGCTGTGTAAAGATGAGCGCCTTTTACCCTTGAGTGGATCGGTTCTGTTTGCTCCTATTTGTGGCAACCAATACCCTTTTTGTTCCATTTTATCTTTAGATTGCTTTCACAACAAAAATCTACCACCCAAATATAAACAGCAACGGGAGTATTTGTCTTGACATCCTGAGGTCCCAGTGGTCGCCCGCTTTGACTGTATCGAAAGGTAATTTTGTTTTTCGGATTTAAAAATAGGCATGGCGAGGATTGGGACCAGCGGTTGAAACAAACAAACAAACAAACAAACAAAATCATACAAACAAACAAAAATACCTCAACCTGCTGTGTTTTCTTCTGTTTTGATAATTGCTTTTTCTAAGAACTCTTTAGTCACGCTGGTTTTCAGTAAACTTTGGAGTTCGGGTGGGGTGGGGGAAAATGAATAGATGGGCAAGTCTAAATGAAACCAGAGATTTAAAATTCAGGAACTAAAGGCTGGAGAGAAGGCTTGATGAAGTACAGGTGCATACTGCTCTTCCAAAGGTCCTGATTTAGTGTTCTCAGCGCCAGGGTTGGGCAGCTCACGACGACCTGTAACTCCAGCTCCAGGAGACTCGATCTTCTAGCCTATACATAATTAAAAATGGAAAACAAATCTTTAAAAATTGCTAGAGTTAGGGATTTTCTAGTAAGCCTGTTTATAGTTGCCCTTCTGTCTTTACAAAAAAAAAAAAAAGCAAGAGAAATATCAGTGAAAATATTTTGGCTATCTGGGGTTGGGGATGGCAAACAGATTTGGGGACTTGTCCCATTTATTAAAAGTGTCTATTAGCAATGAAAAGTGCAACTCCAGGACTGGCTGATAAAATAAGCCATTAAGCCAGCGAGGGGTGGTGTATACCTTTAAATCCCAGCATTCAGGAAGGTGAATCTGTGAGTTCAAGGTCAGGCTGGTCTACAGAGTGAGTTCCAGAACAGCAAAAGCTACATAGAGAAACCCTGTCTAGAACAAACAAAAATAAAAAATTAATTTTAAGAGCTGGAGAGGTAGCTCAGTGGTCAAGAGCACTTTCTGCTCTTCCAGAGGTCCTGAGTTCAATTCCCAGCAACCACATGGTGGCTCACAACCATCTGTAATGGGATCCAATGCCCTCTTCTGGTGTGTCTGAAGACAGCTACAATATACTCACATAAAATAAATTAACAAAATTAACTTAAAAAAAAATGACTATTGTTAGCTTCTGGGAAACTTTCCTCTGAGGATGCAAATGGCTTCAGACTCGTTCCATGAAGAATAAGATCACTCAAGGAATGATCTGACAGACAGACATGCAGGCAAAACACCAATGCATGTGAAACAGAAATAAATAAATTTAAATATGATATTTACCTACCAACTGAAGTTAATACAAAATGTAACCCTCAGGTGAGTTTTTTTATTTTTGCAGTGCTGGGCTTTTGGTTGGTTTTTTTGGGGGGGTGGACTGGTGGACTGGTTTTTGTTTGTTTGGGTTGGGTTGGGTTGGGTTGGGTTTTGTGGCTAGGACCTCGGGCTTCTCAAGCCATCTGTCACTGAGCCACACTCCCGCCTCACTGCGTTCCCCTCGCCTTTCATTGCTCTTTACGCCCAGTACGGCCATGCTCAGCCTTTTACAGCCGTGTACCTTTTACAGTGCAGAAGTGGCAGCGCCTAACAGAATGTTCTCTCTCCAATCTAGTCTTGCTGTCCATATGCTCGCTGCTCTGTGATCCTAATCCAGACGATCCCTTAGTACCAGATATTGCACAGATCTATAAATCAGACAAAGAAAAGTAAGTGTTTGCCGCTGTGCACTTGCGTGTGTGTGCATTTCCACCTGTGTGTGTGTGCATGTCCACCTGTGTTTGCTGCTTGAAGTATATTTAACTCTGTGTAGGTTTTCCCCCTGGTTGACTTTTTTTTTAAACCGTCTTAAAAAAAAAAAAAAAACCAACCAAATCTCTTTCTTGGTTAGTGTTTAGGTTGAATAGTACATGTCTGTGCTGTGACCTCATCATTTCTAGCTGCTAAACTAAACACGGAAGGCAGTTATCACTGGAAACCACTGGCCAGTGTTCCCCCATCTTCTCAAAAGGGAAGTTGCTTCTCGGCCCACCCATGCTGACCTTACTGTCAAGCCACTGCATCCTCCTAGTGCCTGAGTTCTCTTGAATCTTGGAGATAACCCTCCCTCCCAGTCAACTTCTATAGATTTCTATTTGAAGTTCGGGTTTTTAAAATGTCTTTTTTTTTTTTAAAGAAAAACATGATTTAGATATATTTTTATGTAGATTGATCAAGAATTTAAGAACTTAAAAGTCGTCTGTTTTTGCTTTTATGTTTGCATGCATTTGTGCTACCCACCCCACCCCCACCCCCACCCCTGCACCCCATTGCCGGACAACCCAAATGGCAGGTGTATGCGTGATGGTCCCCATGAAGAGGCAGAAGACACAATTCTGAGCAGAATTGCAGAGGTCTCTGCAGGTTAAATGTCTGTGTTTCTAATCTCTCTCTTTTTGTATGTCTACAGATACAACAGGCACGCAAGAGAATGGACTCAGAAATATGCAATGTAAAGTTTCAAACACTTTCACTTACGCCAGAGTACTGTAAAATCTATGTCTTTTCCAGCGTTAGCATTAAGCCGGGCGCCGTTTGCCGTGTCCTTCGTTCCACGAGCCCTTTGGTTTTTACTCATTTTAAGTGTGTTTCTGAAGCAAGACAAAACAAACTTCCAAGAATACCCTGGAAACTCTGCTGAGAGCATTTAGTATTCTGTGCTCATTGAAGAGGACCTTTCTTTCGGTTTCCGAGACACTTGGACCCCCTGCATCTCCAGCAAGATCTGTGACGTGACTGAGAAAGCAACCAGACGCTTTTCTTTCTCTGAAACGAGACGTTTTTCACCCGAGAAACATTGTATGTGCCGTCCAAGATGTCGTCACTTTTATACATCTGGATTCAGATCTCATTCTTCGTTAGCTCACTTTATAATTTGTATTTTTTTACTGTATAGACTAAATATATTCTATGTCAACTCCTGACTCCTCCTCCCCACCCCCATCCCCCGTGAACAGTATTGAAGCTCCCAACAGCTGATGATGAATTAACTGCCCCCGCCCCTTGTCTTAGCATATTCTGTGGGTTGAATGCGTATTTCTTAAACCGGAACTGATCTGCACACTGTATTTCTCAGTATACTGATTAGAATGGAGAAACACTTGTTTGGGTTTTATTGTACTTGACTTAACTTTATTGCAATGTGAATTAATTGCACTGTTAGGTAGGAAGGTGTGTGACTTTTTTTTGTTGTTGCTCTTCACCTTTGACCTTTTTTTTTTTCTGTATAGGCAATATTATATTGACACCTTTTACAGATCTGACTGTAGCCTTTTCCATATAAATAAAATGCTTTTTCTACTATTCGTCTTGACTACTTAATGCAAAAAAATCAAAACTGCTTGATCTATTCTTCAGGATTGAAACTCCAAATAACTTGGCATGAAAACTGTCTGGAAGATGTGGGCTCATTTTTGTTGTTTTGTTTTGTTTTCCATTAAAAAGAAATGTTTTCACTTATTTAGTTGGTGGTGAAGATCAGAGGACAACTTGTAGGAGCCAGTAGTCTCTTTCCACCAGCTGGTTCCTTGAGATCCAACTCAGGGCTCGTCAGCCTTGGCAGCAAGCAACCCCTGACCACCTCACCTCTGACCTTGGCGTTTCTCCTAAGCACTAATTGCCTTTCATATAGATGTCACAGCAGCAGGTCAGCATCCTCTTTATCAGACTGTCTGCTGTGAGCTCGTTTGCTTCAGTCCCTCATTGGAGATGAGAGTTTAGACGCTGGGGTTTGTCCACACCCAAGATGGATTACATGTAAGTGCCCTGAGAGGCGTGTGAGCTTGTATTCCCTACCCTAAGGAACAGTTCTGATCTGAAGAACCACGAGCTTGGCTTGTGACAATGACTCTCTGTATGGCTGCTATGACACCACTCCATGTTTTAAAGCCTAGAATCTCTAAAATAGAATTTTCATGCCATGACAATATGAAAAGCATCTATCTGTCTTTACTACGTGTTTTCAACCTTTTTTTTTTAAAGGGGCTTCCACTTTTATAAATTGCCAGCTAAAAAATGAATTTAAATAAGCAGGTTATATTTCTAGGCTTTTAAAGAAACCTAATGTTTGAGGTTGGTGAACACACGTTTTGTTAAGGTCCCCGGGTGCATCAGATTTGAGCGTCAGTGGTCTTGATTAGCACCGTAGCTATGTAAATGATTAATGTCTGATGGGTGTCCTTGGTAGCAAAAGATTTAACTCCATTGTTATTTTATCAAGACTTGCTATTATTGAAGCCGAGGCTGTCCTCTTAGGAAATATATCTTCGTGAGTGACTGTAAAATAATGAAATGAATTGTGAAATGAATGTGTAAGGGAACACAGGCTTTGAGAAATAGAGATATTAATGCCATCTCATGAACAAAACACATGTTACTATCCATTCCATATAAGCTACATGTTTCCTGAGGTTGTGTCCTCTCATATTTAGATAATATTTAGTGCAGTTTGAAAGTAAGAGATTTGTTTTATCTTTCATTTTAAAGAGTTCTTTTCCACCGAGTATGGTAGTACTTATCTTTAATGTCAGCATTTAGGAGGCAGAGACAGGAGGATATCTGAGCCCAAGCCCAGCCTAATCTACCTAGTAAGTTCTAGGCCAACCAGGGCTATAGTGTAAGAAGAGATCATGTCCCCAAAACAAATAATTTTTTTTTCATTTCTATGGTATTTATTTTTGGAAGTATCTTTATGTTTTCTTTTTAAAGTTTTTTAAAATTTGTGTGTGTGTGTGTGTGTGTGTGTGTGTGTGTGTGTGTGTCTAGAGACCTGGACTCTAGTCCTCTGCCAGAGCAGCCAGAATCTTAGCCACTGAACATCTCTCCAGCCCTTCTCTGGTTTTTCTTACTAAAGCTTGAAACTTGCTTTAACTCCTGTTTGTCTTTGCTTACATCCTGACTCCTCCAGGCAGAGCACGTTTTTACTAGCTAAAATAAACTTACTTTCTGGGGAAGCATAGACCATGTCACCATATGGGTCTGTCATTCTTGCTTAATACTAACACAGAATGTAGATTAAATTTTACAGCTACATTCTCAGGGGCCCAGTGAATAAAGATGCTCACCGTGAAGCCTGATTACTCGAGTTACATCCGTAAAACCCACAGAGTAGAAAGAAAAAGCCAACTCCTACAAATTGTCCTTTGGGGTCCCCCAAACCCTAAAATAAATATAAAATGTTACAAAGCATTATTCCACTTGGTTTTTCATAAATTAAACATAGGGCTGGTGAGATGGCTCAGTGGGTAAGAGCACCCGACTGCTCTTCCGAAGGTCCGAAGTTCAAATCCCAGCAACCACATGGTGGCTTACAACCATCCGTAACGAGATCTGACGCCCTCTTCTGGAGTGTCTGAAGACAGCTACAGTGTACTTACATATAATAAATAAATAAATCTTTAAAAAAAAAATAAATAAATTAAACATAGATTTCATACTGTGAATCCAATAGAGTCTTAGGGAGTCTCTGTATTCGAAGTCAGGATGTTTCCAGGTAGTTGGGAGTCTGCAAGGTGGACCTGTAGGTATTTGTAAATGCCACATACAGAAAGCAGTGTCACCTCCTCTCTGTCCCCAGCTGTCTCGTCAGCCTGTGGTTCCTGGAAGACCAGCCTCACTCACGTGCTTGGGTAAGCTGTGTATAACTAGCTGGTTTGCTTCATGTCCTCTTTGCAATCCTACCACTAGGCTGGACTTAAGCATCTGCTTATTAACCTCAAAAGACCCAAAGCACACAGACAAAACGTGAGAGCTCACTCATGCCCAAGCATGGCCTTGAACTTTGGGTCCTTTTGCCTCTACCTCCTTTCTAAGTACCAGGATCACAGGATTATGTGGTGTGTGCGGTAGAACTCATGGCTTTGTGGATGCAGGTAAGCATCCTACTACAGAGTCACACTTCGAGCACTTCTGTTTATTTTGCCACAATACAGAATTCCGACATGGTGGACGAGTGTTTTCGTACAAGGCTATAGATTCCTATCCTTATTTCTGCTTAACTCGTTTTGTTTGTTTGTTTGTTTGGTTGGTTGGTTGTTTGTTTGTTTGGTTGGTTTGGTTTTAAGACGGAAAGATTAGGAGATTAATTTCCTTCCCAGATTAAAAGAGAGTTTGCCTGGGAAGTGTTTTATGTGTCTGTTTACTGATCGTCCGTTTGGACTGGGCTCCGTTTCTAGTCCAGTTGATGATGTTTGAAAATTTGATCTCCTGTCGGGTCACAGTACTCTTACACTGTTACACTTCTAGGAGCAGCCCTGGGCTTTGAGCCTAGGGCCTCTTGCATACTTGGCAGGTGACTATGGCTGAGCAACCCTGGCCTTTTATAGTTCTATTCTGGTTCTTCAGCTGAATTTTATAAATGAGGCAGCTGGTAGAAATGATTTTATTTATTAAAACACTATCTGCAGATAACCACTCATTCTGCAGAGGGATGTGAGACCTTGTCTGTTTTATTCAAATCACATTTATTTATTTATGTGTGCATCTTTCCATTCACACCAATGTGCATGTAGATCAAAGAACAACATGAGGGAATCTGTTCCCTCCTCCACCACGTGGACGTGGGTCCTCGGGGATTGAACACAGACTTGTTCTAGACCCCTGTCCCCCGCTCAGCCACCTCACCATCCCTCTGAGCTCTTTATAAGAAGCTTGTGGCTGACGATCCTTCAATGAATTTTGGTAGTAACGATGATTGAGAATTTGGATGGAGCCGAGGGTTGAATGGTAGAAAGAACACCTAATGCATTAATATTTTCTTCCAAAGATTTGTTTTTATTGTCTCTTAATTATGTGTACATGTGTGACGGTGGACATGCAAATGCAGGTGCCCAGAGGCCAGGAGACAGTGACAGGTCCCCTGGAGCTGGAGTTACAGGTAAGTGTGAGCTGCCCTACCTGGGTGTTGGGACCTGAATTCTGGAAAAGCAGAAAGCACTCTTAACTGCTGAGCCGTCTCTCCAGCCCTATCCAATAAATATCTCAATATTTTCATATCTTTTGTATCATTTATATTTTGTTCCATTTAAATTTGTTTTACCTGATCCTCTTGCATAAGAGTGTGCTTTTTGGACTGTGAGCTGAATTGTCCTAACAGGAAGAAAAAGAATATCTAGAAAATATCAGTACTGGATGTTTCATAAGACCAAATTTATTTTAAAGCTGACTTCAGTTTTAAACTATTGGGTCCTGCTGTCCGAGAGGGTCCACGAGCCTCTCTCAGTCCCTCCAGAAGCTTGTCTGGGTGACCATGTGATTGCAGCTGCCACTTCTGAAATCCAGCGGTCCCCTTTCCACAGAATTTACTTACTGGGAGAAGCTTCTACCGTGTCTCAAGCTGAGGGCACCACACATGACTGGCGCAATGAAGCCGGGTTTTGGGCAACTTCTGACAGAAGCCCCTGTGAGAGATGGAGAGTGGAAAGCAGAGCGGTTGTTGACATACAATGGTCCTTTCAATTGCTCTGCCATCTCTGCTGACCTCCTGCACGATGCTCCCCGTTCCTCCCAAGCTGAACGCATCCGACTCCTCCGTGGCTGCTACTTCGGTCAGTCAGTCCTTCTCGCGTCTTTCTGTCCTCTGCGGCACCCCATGCCCTCGCACATGCTGTGACTTGCGGCTTTCCCTTTTCTAGGGCCCACCCCACGCTTTCTGCACTCAACAACAGCCGTTCCAAAGTCACCTACTTTCGGAAGCCATCTCCTGCTCTCCCGGGCAAACTGAAACAGATGGGCCGGGCCTTAGTCATCTTGGTATTTTTAGAACTTACCACAGTGTCCAACATAGACCAGCCTGTCTTAGAAACTGAGAACACTTTTAATTATTACAAAAAAATAATGTGTTAATATTACATTTTAGAAAAAAGCCCAACTAGTATATGTAGTAGAAATAAAGACAGTCTACTTGCTCCTGCCGTAAATACTTAGAGTCACCAGTACCTCGAGTATTTAATATTCTATACTTTTTATTTTTAAATTTTCTTTTACTTTTTGAGATTATAATTCTCCTTTTCCTCTCCTTTTCTTCCAAACTCCCTTATATCCCTCCTTCCTCTCTATTTTCCATTAGAGAAATACAAACACATACAAACACGTACATACACACATACAGGCACACATATATCCACATACATACACATACATACATACATACATATACATACATACACATATACACACACATATGTACATACATCTATACATATACACATATACATACATACACATATAAATACACACATATGTACATATATCTATACATACACGCATATGTACATACATATGCATGAATACATACACACATATATACATACCTATTCTTAAATCCGAAAGTACAACCTGCTCAATTGGTATAATGTTACTTCTGCCTGTACTCTTTCTTCTCTTTCTTAATGTATGGGCACCCATGAATGTGTTTTGTTTTCTTAAGCCAGCCTTATTAAGGAAATAATGAACATTAAGAGTTTAGATAAAAATGCCCTCAAAGTCGTATAGAGTGTTTCTGGAAAATGAAAAGCAAGGACGGGAAGGGAATCTGTGGCTCTGTGAAGTTGGCTCACAAGCATACGGTCCTGTTTGGATCCCTGGCAGCCTTGTCTTACTTATCCCAGTGCTGAGGAGGTGGAGACAGGAAGATTCCCAGGGCTTGCTGGGTAGCCAGTCCAGCCAAAGTTGGTAGACTCCAAGTTCAGCAAGAGACGTTTGCTTAAAAATGTATGGTGGATGTTGAGGAAGACATCTGACATCACCATCTCATCTCTGCACACACACACACACACACACACACACACACACACACTAAGCCTATAACCTCATGGATTTGCTTATATCACAAATGCATTGCATATAATATAAATTGAAATCAACAAACTATACTTTTTGTTTAACAGATGCTGACACGAATGATAGTCCTGGCAGGTATGGCTCTCTGAATACAGTAGGAGAAACCAAATCCAGCACCTTGCAGGCTTCGTGAAACCTTTATGGAGTGTTCTGTAAAGTGCTTGGGCACAGGATGAGCAATACATCCTCAGCATTGGCATCCACGAGGCACTTGCCAGAACACAAGGGCAGACAGACACAGAGGCTCGGTTAGCTTATTAATAGCATTATTACATCAATGTAACCATTATGGATTTCTCCCCATCTTTAAGTCAGCGTGCAGGAATTTTCTGTACTACGAAGCCCTGTCCTGTATATTTACATAAGTGCTCATCTTTTATGCTTCTCCAGTCTCCTGCAGACACAGACAATTGACTTCAAGATAGAAAAAGCTGTTACGTGTGCTATTTTTATTTTCAGCTGATGTAGAAAGAGCTGATTGCATTAATCTTAAGTTTCCTATCCAGTGAGTTTTGGAGATTGCACACTCCTGTCATCCACCCATTATAAGGCTTGGGACATGCTAGGTGGTGCCACACACCTTTAATCCCAGCGCTTGGGAGTCAGAGGCAGGTAGATCTCTGAGTTCGAGGACAAGCCTGGTTTACAGAGCAAGTTCCAGGACGGCCAGTGCTACACAGAGTAAACCCTGTCTCAGAAAAAAAAAAACAAACAAAACAAAAAGACTTTGGAGAAGTGGTTTAGGTACCATGGAGCTGACTTCTTCCATCTTGGTCTATCTGTGAGGCAACCATTAGTCTGATTTCATTCACTCTACATTAGTTTTACATAAGTGGAATTGAGTATCATGTTTTCCTATGTGTCTGGCATCTTTTGCTCAGGCATGGTCGAGACTCTTCTGTGGATAGTGTGTCTAGTTGTTCATTTCCTTTCTGTCACTCATCAGTATTTCATTGAATTGGCACACTTAATTTGTTTAGTTCTTCTCCCATAAATGCATAATTAGATTGTGTCTGGGTTTTACCATTTGAAGAAAGATTTGACTTTATGTGTATAAGTATTCTGCCTGAACGAATGTTAAGTGCACTGCTCAAATGCTTGATGCCCACCAACGTCAGAAGGGGGCATTGGATCCCCAAGAATGAGTTACAGATGTGGGTGCTGGAAACCAAACCTGAGTCCTCTGCAAGAGTAGTATGTGCTCTTAACCACAGAGCCACTCTTCCAGCCCTGTTGTGGTAAATCTCCAACCCAAATAAGCCTGGGCAATGAAAACCCAACTCAATTAATATGAATACAGGCTGTGTGCCTAGATTGGGCAGATCTACCGCTACATTACCATCTTCCCCATATAAGAGGCCACTTAGAACTTGCGGTTTCTCCAGGCCAGGGGCTTCTCTCCACTTTCCTTCTTCCTCCGTCCTCTCTCTCTCTCTCAATCTCTCTCTCTCTCTCTCTCTCCCTCTCTTCCAAAACCTTCAGCTCCTCCTTCCCCTCTTTCTCTGACCAATCACAGGCCCTAGCCTTTATTTATAAACTAAGGTGGGAAGCAGGTTTACAGGAAATCACCTGAGTGCTGACTCATTCCTTGTTCGCAACCCCTTACAGAAGCACAGAATTAACATCAAATATGATTAGCTATCCATAACACAGCCCCAGTTGTTTCTGGTTTTTATACTTTAGGGAAAATCTCTCTCCTTTATTTATTTATTTATTTATTTATTTATTTATTTATTTGTTTGTTTGTTTGTTTGTTTGTTTAATGTATATGAGTACAATTATAGCTGTCTTCAGACACCAGAAGAGAGCATCAGATCCCATTACAGATGGTTGTGAGCCACCATGTGATTGCTGGAAATTGAATTCAGGACCTCTGGAAGAGCAGTCAGTGCTCTTAAATGCTGAGCCATCTCTCCAGCCCAGGAATAAATCTCTTAATACTGTCAAAAAGACAGCAAAGGTGTGTTTATTTTTAAATGCACTGTAGGAATGACACTAGAGTAATCTGATGTCCCTGTAGTAATTAAGGCTGCTTGCAGATTTTGTTGTCTTTGGGATGTTTCAGAAACTAAGTAGACTAGGTAGGAACTGGTAGCTGGTAACATAAAAAGCTCTTCCCTCTGATCTCTATTTCCTTTCTCTTTCCTCCTTTTGAACCGTGGTTCTCACCTGTGGGTTGCAACCTGTTTGTGGAGTCAAATGACCCTTTCACAGAGGTCACCAAAGGCCATCAGAAAACTCAAATGCTTACATCACAGTTCCTAACCCGGAGGGGGATTGGGGGGAGTTGTTGAAGCGTCAGGAAGGGTGGGGACCACTGCTTTTGCATAATGATTTTACTGTCAGCTTCAGCAGCGTGAAATCAGACTGTGGGAGAATGAAACGGAACGGTTAAAAAGGAAATGACACATGTCGCTTTTTGTATGTGTGATTTATTGTACTCTTGATTTAATAATAATAATTTTTTTCCAGACCACTACAGTGAGATGTTACACTTTGGAAAAAAGAGTGTTGTGTGTGTATGTGTACATGTGTGCACCTTTACAGGCAGGTGCACATTAAGAGGGGTATGTGTGTATGTATTTAAATTTATTTATCTGTCTGTCTCTGTTTGTGTCTCTATCTCCCTGTCTCTCTTTCCCCCTCCTCCCCACCTCTCTCTCTTTCTCTCTCTCTCTCTCTCTCTTTCTCTCTCTCTCTCTCTTTCTCTCTCTCTCTCTGTGTGTGTGTGTGTGTGTGTGTGTGTGTGTGTGTAAGCCAGAAGTCCACCACAGATATCACTTCTCAGAAGCCATCCACCCACCTGCCCACCTCACCCCCTCCCTTTTTTGTGGAACCAACTAGACTGAGATTGACCAACTAGACTGGGCAGGTTGGTGAGCAATACCAGCCATGCCCCTGTCTTTGCTCCCCAGTGTTGAGACTCTCAGTGAATCACATCTGATCATCACATGTATGGGTTCTGGGTACTGAGTTGATGTCCTCATGCTTGTGCATGAGCACTTTGTCACCTCAGCCCCAGCTGTTACAGGTACAGCTTTCCTGTGAGCAATCCTGTCCCCCATCCGCAACCAGAGGATGACAGTTTCTACCCCACTGCTGCTCAATAAATGAGCTTTGCAAGCAGTGTTCAAGAGTATATTGTATTTCCAGAAATATGTCTTACTTTCTTTCTTTCTTTTTTTTCTTTTGGTTTTTCGAGACAGGGTTTCTCTGTGCAACCCTGGCTGTCCTGGAACTCACTTTGTAGACCAGGCTGGCCTCGAACTCAGAAATCTTCAAAAATCTTCCTGCCTCTGCCTCCCAAGTGCTGCGATTAAAGGTGTGCGCCACCACACCCAGCTCAAAATATGTCTTTCTTTAAGTTGGGAGAAGCATCTGTTAATTGTGTTAAATCTATTGGGTTGAAATTCATGTTGGACTCATTACATTAGTAGATAGTCCTGTGCTATGTGAGCTCACTGAGAATCTCTTCTGGGAGCCAGGATTGCACATATGCGAACCCCTGCTTTGTCAGACCCAAGCTTGTTTGTCTCAAAAGGTCCCCTTGTTTGTGGATGAGTGCACCCTTCCCACCGGCTCTGTGACAGAGACAATACAGCAAACAGCTGAAGAGTAAAAACATTGCATCCTTGAAAGCAGATAGAAACTATTCTATTTCTAATAGATGTACTGTTGTTTGTCCCACAAAAGTGCCTGCAGTGGGAAAGAGAAGCCAGAAGTTCAGCCACGGAGTCAAAGCTGACCACTGGGAGCTCCAGCTGACTCCGACTTCCAAGGCTTCTGCCTAACGTTCTCAGTACCTGATTTTGGTGATGTTCTTATTCTGTGTTGCTATCTGTTTGTCTACTGGGAAGTTCCACCAAGAAGATACTCTGCTCTGCCCAGACTCCCAATGTGTGAGCATGATAAACGGATAGATAGATATATGGACTGATGGATGGATAGATGGTCAGCTGATGAGTTAGGTAGATAGAAGATGGATGGATGGATGGATGGATGGATGGATGGATGGATGGCTAAATGGATGTGAAAGATTAGCATCTTCCCAATTGTTCAAAATAAAACCTTGGCCCAGTAGGGAATGCTGGTTTCTCTTGAAAGTATCACTTTAGTAGATTGACATGTGTTATGTGAGCCCACTGAGAATGTTTGGGGATTAGTGGGACGTCCTCAGGTTGTCTCTGCTGGGTGTTTGTGAGGCCCCCCCTCACCCCTTTTGATGATGTCACTTTTCTGAGGCTATTTCTCCTTTTATTGTGACTTTGTGCTCTACTCTTGATTCTCTATTGGGAGCTGCTGGCTTTTGTACTCTGTCTCACACCCTCTTGCTCTCCCAGGGTTTATCTCCCACTGTGGCTAAGGCATGTCCCCATCAACAGAAACAAGACTCTCTTCTGTTTTAGGAATATCTCATTTTTCCGTGAAGACTATCCATGCCCCTCACTCCATTATTCAGCATGGAACGATCCATGCCTGTGGCTACTGATGTTAACCACCAGTGCTGCGTTATGCATTAGCTCTGTGCAAGGAGCAGTTAAGCCAAACCCAAATCATCACGTTCATATACACAGCCCCAAAGTGTACTTCCCACGTCTACACAGAACCGCTCTTTGCGTGCAGAGCCGCCCCGCGTGGAGGTAAGGTAGAGATTGCTTACTTTCTAGCTGTTTTCATGGATGCAATGCTTATTATACTCTTTGGCTGCTGGTTGTACTTTGCTCTCTGTCACAGAGGGAGGGGTGCAGCCCATCCCCAGAAAACGGGGTTTGAGGGACAGCTGGAGACAAACATGTTTGGGTCTGAAAAGGCAGGGGTGTCTGTATGTGCGACTCTGGGTCCCGGAATACATTCTCACTGAGCTCACCCAGCACTTGGCAATCGACGAAAATGATACTTTTAACAGGAACCACAGGGCCAAGTTTTTATTTTAAACAATTGGGCAGATGCTCATCTTTTCACATCCATGTATCCATCCCTTCATCTGTCTGTTCGTCCGTCTGTCCATCCACCTGTCTGCCTGTCTGTCCATCCATCTGACTGCCTGTCCATTGGTCCACTGTAGGACCGTGAGAGGCAGCCTGGTTTCTGGTCAAGCACAGGCTTGAAACCCCAGTGACCCTGCAGGAATGGTAGGCATTTTGCCATGCTCCCACACACTAGGCTCCTGACTCGAGGCTGCAGTCCTCCAGAGATTTGTGGCCATTGGTCATGTAAGGGCAATGCCCCAAGCCTCTCCACAGGTAGAGGACATGACCACAGGTCACAGGCCTCAAGACTTCTATTTTAATGAGGTACCTAAAGGCCTGGAGGCTTAGCCAATAAACTCCCCTTCTGAGACAATCCTCCCTGCAAAAGGTATTTAACCTCAGGCCCGCCCTGAGAAACTGGGGTATGGTTTAATTCATCTACTTTCTGCCATGACAATAAATGTCTTAAAACCATGGATTGCCTCTTTTCATCGGGATCTGCTATTTCATGGAATAGGCCTTCACCTAAAGAGCTGTGTCTAATCTCCCGCAGAAGGCCTCTCTCTCAGCGACCCCAGCCACAGCCTCCACCAAGCCAGCTAGGTGCAGACAAACCAAGGATTCTATTCCTGCAGGACCCAGCCAGAGCTCTCCCCTCTTTTCCTACTCAGCCTGGACTAGTCCAGCCCGCAGCTCCCGCTCCATTCTCAACTCTTCTGCAGCATCCAGCTGTGTCTGGGTGCCCAAGAGCATGAGAATCAGACGGCCCTTGCCTCCCAGTAGGCCTGGAGACCCCCGAGCCAGTTCCAGCAGTCTCTGGGTCCAGCAGTCAAAACTCCACCAGTCCCGCCTCCACCAGTGGCCAGAGCCCTGTAGCAGAGTGGATGCGGGACACCAATAACCCTACAGTCCATCCATCCATCCATCCATCCATCCATCCATCCATCCATATATGTATGTATGCATGTATGTATCTTCCATCTACCCAAATCATCAGCTGGCCATCCACCCATTCATCTGTCCACATGTCTGTTTAACTACCACACTCACACCTATTACAAAAAGGGGATTGGTTAAAGAGGCTTACCTCATAGGGATGAGTAGTTCAACAACAACGGCCCTCTGCATGACAGCAGTTGGCAGCGTCTCAGTTCGTGACACTGGGATGTTCAGCCGACCCAATCTGGTGCTGCAGGTCTGGTTGACTCCTGGAGAACTGTCAGCCATCAGTCCACACTGGAAAGCCAAGAAGCTGTGTTCCGATGTCCGTGAAGGATGTTAAAAGGTGGCAGCGACAGCCACAATGGTCCACACTCAGGAAATGAAAGAAGGCCAGCAAGACTTTCCCCCCTGGGTTCTCTTTGTGTCTGGGCTGCTTGTTGGAAGGTGCTGCCCACTCTAAGGCTCTCTGCCTCAGTTAATCCTTACTAGAGACACACTCCCACTCGTGTCCAGAAGCATGTACAAATCATGTGGGTGTGCACAAGTGTGCCTGTGTGTGGCCAGACGACAATGTTGGATGTCTTCCTCAATGTCCACCTCATTTGTATCTCTCTCACATTGAGCCTGGAGCTCATTACTTTGGCTGGACTGGCTGGCCAGCAAGCCACGGGGATTTCTGCTTCCACCTCCCCAGCTCTGGGGTTATATGATCATGTTGCCATGACTGGTTTTTTTCACCTAGGGATGCTAGGGATCCAATCAGGTCCCTCATGCTTGTGAGGTAGGTGCTTTGTTGGAAACTAAAAAGGGGGGGGCAGGGGAAGAGGGGGAAGGGGAAGACCCACACCCCGCCAGAGTTCCACCTATTCTCTGGTCAGTCAGGTGTGGGAAGGCTGCTATCTACCTTCCACGCATCCCCGGGTGGGCATCTAAGTCCTCTGACCTACTCTTCGGTGGGTGGCAAAGGGGCAGCCCTACCTGGGAGCACCAGAGCTACTTTGCTAAAGCCACCAGGGTTATGGGAGAGAGGGATGAGGGAAGAGAGGTTCCCAACACCGGTGAGAGTGAGTGCAGCGGATCTTGACTGGAGCAGAGACTCTCTATGGTTTTTAAGCTTTATTATAGAAAGGCAGGGGTGAAGAGAGAAGGTAGAAAGAGAGGTGGTGGGGGGTTAGGCTAGAGAGAAAGAGAGAGTAAGAGGGAGAGAGGAGAGGAGAAGACAGAGAGGAGAGAAGACAAAGAGAGAGGAGAGAGGGGGTGAGAGTGAGGGGTAAGAGATAAGAGAGTGAGAAGTAAGAGAGCAAGCAGGGGCTGAACAGCCGTTTTTATGGTCTTTACTGTTGTTGGGTAGCTGGGGGAGGAGTTTAGCCTGAAGGTCAGAAGCTTGGGTCATTGTCTATGTGACTTCTAGCCATGCTTCTCTTGTGGGTGCTGTGGGGGGCGGTAACTTAGGCAGGAGCCAGAGTTCCAGGAGCATGAGGGAACACCTACCATGTCATGAAGGTGAATTATTACCTTTTGGGGTTCAGACCTCAGCTCACCTGGAGAGCATCCTGTCTGTGCAGAGTCCCATTCCCCACAGTGCTTACTGAGCCATCTCCATAACTCCATGGACTCACTTTCTGGTCCTTCTTTTCTATTTCTACAAAGACAGATCTCTAATTTAATGAGGTACCTAAAGGCCTGGAGGCTTAGCCAATAAACTCCCCTTCCGAGACAATCCTCCCTGCAAAAGGTATTTAACCTCAGGCCCGCCCTGAGAAACTGAGTGCATTTTTTACCACTTGGGAATAAGTGATTTTCCAGGATGTTTCTGGCTATAACATCAATGAGGATGTATACTGGAAGGTAGATCCACCCGACCTCAGCAGCATCCATCCATCCTCCTCCTCATCTGTCCCTCCTCAGCAGCATCCACCCCTCATTATCATCATCATCCATCCATTCTCCTTAGCAGCATCCAACCCTCCTCAGCAGCACCCATCCCTCCTCAGCAGCATCCATCTCTCCTCAGTATCATCCATCCCTCCTCAGCAGCACCCATCCCTCCTCAGCAGCATCCATCTCTCCTCAGCAGCACCCATTCCTCATCATCATCCATCCCTCCTCAGCAGCATCCATCCACATCATCATCATCCATCCATCTTCCTTAGCATCATCCATCTCCTCAGTATCATCCATCCCTCCTCAGTATCATCCATCCCTCCTCAGCAGCACCCATCCCTCATCATCATCCATCCATCCCTCATCATCATCCATCCATCACTCCTCAGCAGCATCCATCTCTCCTCAGCAGCACCCATCCCTCATCATCATCCATCCATCCCTCCTCAGCAGCATCCATCCCTCCTCAGCAGCATCCATCACTCCTCAGCAGCATCCATCTCTCCTCAGTATCATCCATCCCTCCTCAGCAGCATCCATCTCTCCTCAGCAGCACCATCCCTCATCATCATCCATCCATCCCTCCTCAGCAGCATCCATCCCTCCTCAGCAGCATCCATCCCTCCTCAGCAGCATCCATCACTCCTCAGCAGCACCCATCTCTCCTCAGTATCATCCATCCCTCTTCAGCATCATCCATCCCTCCTCAGCAGCATCCATCTCTCCTCAGCAGCACCCATCCCTCATCATCATCCACCCATCCCTCCTCAGCAGCATCCATCCCTCCTCAGCAGCACCCATTCCTCCTCAGCAGCACCCATTCCTCATCATCATCCATCCATCCTCCTCAGCAGCATCCATCCCTCCTCAGCAGCACCCATTCCTCATCATCATCCATCTATCCTCCTCAGCAGCATCCATCCCTCCTCAGCAGCATCCATCCCTCCTCAGCAGCATCCATCCCTC
Source organism: Mus musculus (assembly GCF_000001635.26). Classification (NCBI taxonomy): domain Eukaryota; kingdom Metazoa; phylum Chordata; class Mammalia; order Rodentia; family Muridae; genus Mus; species Mus musculus. The sequence continues at coordinate 71,240,684 of NC_000076.6, read as the reverse complement.
CTCAGCTGCATCCATCCCTCCTCAGCAGCATCCATCCCTCCTCAGTTGCATCCATCCCTCCTCAGCTGCATCTATCCCTCCTCAGCAGCACCCATCCCTCCTCAGCAGCATTCCTCCTCAGCTGCATCTATCCCTCCTCAGCAGCATCCATCCCTCCTCAGCAGCATTCCTCCTCAGCAGTGGGTTATCGAGTGGCGTATCAATAAGGAGATTCTACAATGAACAGGAATTTATTGACTTGGATGAGGGAAGTAGGAAACATCAATAGAGTGCAAAAACCATTACTTTTGTTCACAGAATTTTAAAACTTGGGTTTCAGTAAGACATCATGGTAGAGATGTCCTAAGGCAACGACTCTAAAAGGATTGTGATCCGTATTAAAATACAGGGACCATGCAGCATTGGCACTCAGTGGGGTCTGGAGATGAAATGAGAGATCTGGGTTACATAGAATACATAAGCCATGAGGCTATGACAGACAGAATTATGGGCATAGAGGACAGAATCTGGGGAAAGGCTGTGTTGTGCTAAGCTTTATTTATTTATTTATTTATTTATTTATTTACTTACTTATTTATTTATTTAGTAGCTGCAAATGCAGACAGTTAAAGAATGCATCTACAATAAAAACATTACAAGGATATATTCTACTTGATTTATAATGGCAAATTATTTTAGAAATCTCTCGACAGGGGGTTAAGGAGAAATTATGTCTTATGCAGACTTCCATTTTAGGAAGACGCTATAATTTCTAATTGCTCGGTGCCTGGACTTACAGGAAAATGTGTTTTTACATCTGTTTGGATACACTCCAAGGGCAAACCAAACACAAAGGATCTTGTTGCTGTTGTGACAGGAGGTTTGAAAGGACGAGCTGGAAGTCCCCTTTACCCTCAAGAGAGAATGAAATGAAACCGGAAGTGATGGTAAACTGGGCTTAGAAGGAGTGGGTTTAGAGGAGTGGGTGTGGTCCTCTGTCTCTTGAAGGAGACAATGTTTTAAAGCTGCAGAAAGGAAGTAGACTCTCAGCTCAGTGTTACACTAGTAAGATTTTGCTTTCTTTTCAGAAAAAAAAAAAAGTACAGGTAGGCAGCAGAAGAGGCTGTTGTTGTTAGGTATATTCTCACCATGCTAACTCTGGCCGACCTGGAACTTGTATATAGAGCAAACTCTCAATCACAGATCTCTACCCACTTCTTACCTCCAGAGTGATTGGAGTGAAAGCATTCACCTCTGAGCCTGATGGATGACATAGTTATTTTTAAATGTTATTTATTTATTTTACCTTTGAAACAAAGTCTCTAGCCTGACTGACCTGGAATTTACTTTGTAGGCAAGGATAACCCTGCACTTGTGGTCCTGCCTCAGCTTCCCAAGTTCTGGAACTAGAGGCTTAAGACACCATGCCTGCTCTATGTGAGGATCCTGGCTTATGGGGGGGATCTAAGCCAACGGCTTTCTGTGCATCCTGGCAGGCATCCCTACCAGTTAAGCCACATTCCCAGACCTTAAGCAACATATTTTAACAGATTGAAGCCCTTGACCATTTTTAGATCTTCCTAATCTTTTCCATGCCATTGAATTAAAAAAAAAAAAAAAACCAACCAAACAAACAAAAATTGAGTTTTTTGTAGGACACAAACTGTACACTACCTCAAGTCCATCCTGGTCCCACAATTTCAGTGGTTTGGCTGGCTAAGCTCATCTAGTCCACGTGATCTGCAAAGTGGGAAACAATATTCAGGGCTCTGGCATGCCCTGCTCAGGTATTAATATAAGAATATTTTTGCTATCGCTTCTCAGCCTTTTGGAGAAGATCAAGTGAAGAATATTCTTGCTTTGTTGCTATTATGAGGGCTAGTTGTTTGGGTTTTTGTTTTGAGGCAGGGTCTCATGTAGTTTTGAACTTGCTATGTAGCAGGGGATGAATTTGAATGCCTGCCTCCGCCTCCCAAGGGCTGGGATTACAGGCCTGCACCATCAAGCTGGGTTCAGTTTATTAATTTTTTTTTCGTGACACATTTCCTTTTGTGTACATGTTTGTGTGTGTGTGTATGTCAAAGTCAGAGGGCAACTTGTTTGAGTTGGTTCTCTCTTTTAATCATGTAGGTCTTGGGGATAGAACTCAGCTTGCCAGGCTCTGGGCCATCTTGGGAACCCTCATTCCTTTCTATTAATTGTTAAAGAGAAGATAAATAAGGCGATCCATTTCAAGACCACTCCTCCCTCTCTTCCACCCCTCCAGTAGCCTTGTGGGCTTTCCTGCGGACTCATGAAACATGCAGTTTGCTGTTGGGGCATCAGCAGTACCACGGATCTCTAACTTCAGTAGCCAGGCACTGTGACACAAGCCGCAGCACCAGCGTCACGAAGCTCAGTAGGCAGCCCAGGCCCATGGTCCAGCAACAGCACGCAGGCAGCCCAGGAGAACACATGGCAGGGGCCTGGGGGTAAGCCGCCGCTCAGCAACACCCACCTTAGACCAGGCCCACCCTCCCTAGCCTCAGGCTCCGCCCCCTCCTCGGCCCGGCCCCGCCCACTGAGCGGTGGGGGACGCACAGCACCTCCTGTCCTCCCCGCCTCCTGCCGCGGACCGGAAGTCCGGGCTTCCCACAGTACCCCGCGCGCGGCGGGCATGATAACAAGCCCCCGGAGTTCCCACGCTGGTAGTGTGGCAGTCCATAGGCACCGTATTGCGTGAGACGAACCGGACGGCGCCGGGCCATCATTCGTCGGCCCGAGCGATGGCGCTGTTCCGGGGAATGTGGAGCGTGCTAAAAGCACTGGGGCGCACGGGGGTCGAGATGTGCGCGGGCTGCGGGGGTCGCATCCCCTCGTCTATCAGGTAGGCCGCGGGCGAGGGACGCCGTTCGTTCAGGCGTCCGTCTGCCCTCGTCCCACCCTCGTCCTCCGGGCCGCCTGGGGTCTCGCGCCTTTTGGTACCCGACCCCACTTCCTGTCACCTTCTACCTTTCGGCGCCTAGGGCGCTCTCCTTCTGCCTTGGAGGCGGGCCCTGAAGTTGTGGCGCGGAACGCTCGCCCGGACGCTGCCAGGAGGTCACCCAGGATGCCACGACTTGTTTTAGCCCTGCAGGCCCCTCTTTGGTTTGGCTAGGTCACCCATGATGCTAGGACTTGCTTCACCCCTCTTTGGTTTGGCTAGGTCACCCAAACCTGCCCTGTTTGCAAGCCTCAGCCCTGCAACCTCTTTTATTTTTTTGCTTAGGGTAGGTTGTTAAAGTAAGTCGGTTATGGAGCTTATACAGCTGAAGCCCCTTGCGTTTAATTGAATTCTTAGCACAGCAGAGGGAAGGGAAATGCACTCAAAGGTTATTACGATTATATATTTTTTTGGTTGATTGGTTGACTTTTTTTTTTTTTTTAATTTAAAAGATTGGGTCTCTCTGCATAGCCCTGGCTGTCCTAGAACTCCTTTTGTAGACTAGGCTGTCATTGACTTAACAGAGATCCACCTGCTCTGCCACTAGAATGTTGGGATTAAAGGCCTGTGCCACAACTGCTGGGCTAGTTATTAGCATTTTAGGTGGAGGTGTTGGATGTACAGCACCTTGGCTGACTTTGTACTTAGAATCTGAGATCTGTGTATGACTGTTACACGTATCTGACATTCCGTTCTTTTTACTTGTGTGTAGTCTTGTCTGTATTCCGAAGTGTTTTTCCAGCATGGGTAGCTATCCAAAGAAACCTATGAGTTCATACCTTCGATTTTCCACAGAACAGCTACCCAAATTTAAAGCTAAACACCCAGGTAAGGAGTTTGGGGCTTATGATCTTCTCTGATATGATTTTTTTTTTAATTGCAATCTTTGATTTGCATTACCAGAGCATCTAGTACAGTCATTTTCTTTGGTAGTCTGTATAAGTTTTTTTTTAACTAATAGAAGTTCTTTAAATATAAATGAGAAAAATAGTTTTAAAATAAGATGTAGAGGGCAGGAGAGATGGCTCAGTGGATAAGAGCACTGACTCTTCCAGAGGTCCTGAGTTCAGTTCCCAGCAACCACATGGTGGCTCACAACCATCTGTAATGGGATCCTATGCCCTCTTCTGGTGTGTCTGGAGACGGCCACTGTGTACTCATATACATAAAATGAGTAAATCTTAAAAAAAAAAACCAAAAAAACCAAAAAACCAAAAGCATGTAGAGTGAAGAGCACTGTAGAGAAAAGAGATAAAGTTGAGGCCTAGTTGTCCTGGGCAGTTGCTTGTTTGTAATGTCTAAGGTGCAATAAAATAACTTATCGGGAAGTGTTCTATATAATACAATAATGGTCTGTATAAATCATTAACTTAACTGGAAATTATCTAAGCTCCTGAAGGTGGGAAAAAGATCTACAACTAGAAAAGTTTTCCAGGAAGCCTAAGAAAGGGTTGTAGGGCCTTCATTTGATTATACGGTGTAAAGGTAGTAGCTGATTAATAAGTCAGTCCTTAGGATTTCCAAAGTTCTTTTACTTCCAGTACCTCGAAGGATGCTAGTGGAAATCAGACTGAAATTCTTACCTTGTAGATAGGAGATGAAGAGACATGCTTATAGGAATTCCCCTGTCTTCTCAAATGGAAGACTTGGCACTAACACATGGTTGATGAAGCAGCTGTATCCTCAGTTAAGAATGAGGGAGAAATGGAGATGGGTGGATTATTTTTTACAGCAGTGTTATATCTGAATGGTACTTCTGTAATTGGAGTGCGAAGTGCTATTGTGTGAGCAGCACATGTTTGTGGTTTGTTTGGGTTTTACTAACAGTAAAGACATGACAGAATATTTGAATTAAAATGCAGACATCCTGAACTTGAAGCAGGTGCTTCCCCAAGTGCTTATTTTACTCTAGCAGTGGGTTTCCAAGGACTGGTTTTGGTAATCTACAACATACTCCTTAAAGCTAATATCAGTTTTCTAGCATTTCCTGATAAAATTATATTTGTATGGTGTAGAGATGCATGTAATTAGTCTGCCTTTAGAGCCACTAGGCTATTTTCAAAAGGTTGTAGAAGTTAACCTCTAAGAAATAAAATTGAGACATCCATTTTTAATCCATTCTATTTGTAGATGCAAAACTTTCAGAATTGGTTAGGAAAATTGCAGCCCTGTGGAGGGAGCTACCAGAAGCAGAAAAAAAGGTAAGCGTTCCTGTTGTCAGCTTCCTGACAGTTGTGTAGATAGGGTGTGTGTTTGCTCAGTGGACAGGCAGGGTTTCTGCATGTGCTCATAGCTTGCTAGCTGAGTGGGCTGATTGGCCAGCAAGCTCCAGGGGCCCACCCGTGTCTGCCCCTCCCCGCCCCCCATTATGAGGGTCTTAGACCCTGAGCATTCGCAGGCCTTTACTCACTGAGCCATCTTCTCAGTATCACCTCCCCTCTTAGCGGTCCTGTCCACACAGGTAATCTCTCCTTTTTGTTTCGTAAGTGATGATTTGGATGGGCAGAGTGCAGGTGAGTGGTTGACAGTGGTCAGGAATGAAGGCCAGTTGCTGTCCTCGCATCTTGATTATTAGCAAGCAGTGAAAAAATACATCTGAGAGCACATCTGTCTTCGCCTGGCTGGTCATCTCCCTTTATCTGAGTCCAGTTGTCCTTCCCTGACATGTGATGGGTTGAGCTCGCCCGCAGCACCAGTTCATTGATTTTGATTTGAGGTTTTCATCACAGGTTTATGAAGCTGATTTTAAAGCTGAGTGGAAAGCATACAAAGAAGCTGTGAGCAAGTATAAAGAGCAGCTAACTCCAAGTCAGCTGATGGGTATGGAGAAGGAGGCCCGGCAGAGACGGTTAAAAAAGAAAGCACTGGTAAAGAGAAGAGTGAGTATCACCGAGACACTGCCGGGGAGAAGAGTCAGCATGGCCGAGAGTCCGGGCCAGTTCCCCTGTGTCAGACCTCGGTTAGGCCAGACCTTCCAGAGGGACGGTCATGTTTGATTGTCTGGAGGGGATCAGGATTTTAAAGGTCCTAATTCCTTCATTAGCACATCAGAGGAAAAATGTCACTTACCTTGAGATAGATAGGATCATATTTTCTTCTAAAGAAATAACTATTAAAACATCTGCATTGTTAACTTTTTTTTATTTTTCAACTCGTGTTAATTTTACTTCAAGGCCACTGTTTGATTTCATTCAGGCTACATTTTTCTTTAGGAATTCTCTTACAGTTTCTGTGTCAAACCCATGCAGATAAGACCTTAGACATTTAATACCCTTGGTCTCCTAATGCCTCCTGGATCCCCCTCCCATTTATTTTTTAAGTAAGTGTGTGTGTGTGTGTGTGTGTGTGTGTGTGCGCGCGCGCGCGATGGGGGCAGGGGTACCAGTGTGGAGCTCAGAGGATAATTTTGTGGAGTTCATTCTGTCCTTTGACCCTTGCTGGGGTTATGCAATACAGACCTTTATTTGCTGTGCCATCTCACCTAAGTACTTTGTCAATTCAGACACTGCTATGACTCTCTCCAAGTACAGAAAATAGATAGGAAAGTGCAGTGTAGTGTGTATCACAGTACATATGGGACCTGTCATAAGAGATGCTCTTTGCCCGTCCCATAGTTCCCCTTCTTGGTAGCTGGCAGGAGTCGAACACATCTTTTAAATTTTAAATGCTTGAGCCATGCAAGGGAGGAATGAGATAAGGTTATTAAAACAAATCGTCCCATATTTATCAGGTTCAGAGTGGGCATGTTGGGCCAATATGAGGATGCCCTGAAAGGATGAAATGGGTTTTTTAAATTGCTACAGTTCAGCCGGGCGTGGTGGCGCACGCCTTTAATCCCAGCACTCGGGAGGCAGAGGTAGGCGGATTTCTGAGTTCGAGGCCAGCCTGGTCTACAGAGTGAGTTCCAGGACAGCCAGGGCTACACAGAGAAACCCTGTCTCAAAAAAACAAAAACCAAGCTACAGTTCAGTTCATGAACGCTGTAGAAATAACATGTCAAGGAAAAACCTTTCTGTATGGAACAATAACTTACCATATTAGCTTTTTAAGACGTTATGCTTGACAAAGTTTGACTTCCAAGGTGTGACAAGCATACTTCATTTACAAATCCCACCGTGCTGGGTGTGGTGGTGCGTGCTGTGCATCTGCACTGGGAAGTGGAGGGAAGAGGCTGGCTACAAAGTGGCGGAAAACACAACAGAATCTAGTGTTGGATTCTGTCATGCATTGTTTCTTTAAATAGTATTCGGCTTCCTGGTAACTGTATCTGACACTAATTTTTGTTACTCAGGAATTAATTTTGCTTGGAAAACCAAAAAGACCTCGTTCAGCATATAACATTTATGTATCTGAAAGCTTCCAGGAGGCAAAGGATGATTCGGCTCAGGTAAGCAGAGTTGCAGGTGGCCCTCAGGTTTGTGTGTATTTTAGTTTAAAGTCCTGTAGGAAGTTGTAGGTCTGTCTCATGTCGCATGATGAAGGAAAATCGCAAATGGAAATGTATTGTGTCTCTTTCCTTGGAGCTGGGTATGTAGTTCACGGCAGAACCAGCTTAGTGTGCATGGTGCCTTGGCTTGATTCCCAGCTCTGGAAAAGACAGAAGTCCTGTTGCTATCACATGCAGTTAGGTGTGTGTTGCCATACTTTGCCATATACACTTTGTGGGTACACACTGGGACAACTTCAAAGTATTTCTAATTCAGTCATCCTTCTGTTTTCATGGTGCACACAGACACAGAACTCTATGTAATATAAACTCTTTACTCTTATGAGAGAGAACATTTTCTACACTGTGAGGTGTTAGAAGCTTTACTCTAGCAGCTTTTAAGTGTCAGCATCTCTGGAAAGAATGAGCTTCAGGTTGTTTTGTTTTGTTCTGGGGTTGGGTATGACTTATGCCTTCTTCTTCATTCCTTGTTACACCTGTGCCACAGGACTGTGCTGTGCATGGAGATGTGCTCACAAGAATGTGGGGACTCAAAGTGTGTCCATCTCCCCTCACAAGCCACAATAGCAGCTGTGTTTCCCTTGTATAAAGTGCTGTCTTAAGGAAGTACAGGTGTCCAGATCGCTCAGCAGGCATTGATTGAGCTTGTCGGGCATACACCGGAGTTTACTAGATCTGTCTGTCATTCCCAAGTCCTGTGTCCTTGCACTTACGTGTAGCATATATTTAATGGGTATGTGTAAAGCATGATTCTTCTCAGGCTCGCACTGGATATTTAATTGCTTTTCTTTGGGATTTTAAAATCTTACTCATTTTACCAAATATATATATATATTTTTTTTTAATGTTAATCTTAGAATCTACATGTCAGCCTTTGGCTGTGTCACCAGTATCATCTCAGACAAGAATGAAAATGATCATTTGTCATAGTACCCTCTCTCACCGAAATGAGCTAAGAAGTGTTCTGAAATTTGTTACAATGTTATGAGCCAGGCATGCTGATATACCTGAAGTTCCAGCGTTGTAGTAACAGGCTGGAGGATCAGGAGTTTGAGGTCATCCTTGGCAAGTTTAGGCCAGGCATAAGACTGCCTCACAGCAGAGAAGTACTTATATATTTCTTTTTTTTTTTTAAAGATTTATTTATTATTATATGTAAGTACACTGTAGCTATCTTCAGAGCGCCAGAAGAGGGCATCAGGTCTCATTATGGGTGGTTGTTAGCCACCATGTGGTTGCTGGGATTTGAACTCAGGACCTTCAGAAGAGCAGTCAGTGCTCTTACCCGTTGAGCCATCTCACCAGCCCCCAAAATATATTTTTTAGTGTTCAATAAACTCAAACTTTTTCCAGAATAGCCAAGATTAGGTTAGAAAAAAATGAGTATTTATTTCTAATGTATTTCCTTTAACAGAAACAGCTTTATAGACTCTAACCATTAAAAGTTTTTTAAAAAGTTAAAATCTAGTATAAGTCAAGAAAATTGATTTTTCAGGCCGTTTTCCAGGACCCAGTATTGTTTATTTCCTCTTCGAAAAATGGATTGAATTTAGTGACTCTTTCTTCCTTCTTGTACAATTTCAAATTCTAGCATCATCTAGAATCATACTGTTAGTTCTCAAATCCTAGAAAATAAGTGTGTGTCACTCTCCAGTGTGAATTCTTTTTTTTTTTTTTTTTCTTCTTCTTTTTTTCCTTTTGACTTTATTTATTTAGTACGCAGCATTTGGCCTGCATGTCAGAAGAGGGCACCAGATCTCATTATAGGTGGTTATAAGCCACCGTGTGGTTGTGGTTGCTGGGAATTGAACTCAGGATCTCTGGAAGAGCAGCCAGGGCTCTTAACCTCTGAGCCCTCCTTCTCCAGCTCCCAGTGTGAGTTCGTGATCCTGTACACTTGTTCACAAGCATTAGTGACAAGTGCAAAGGATTGTGGTGGCGGTAGCAGCTGTGGCCATGGCAGAAGTCCTTTGGCTTTTACTTTTTGTGACTCAGTGTTACTGAAGTGGAGGCTTGCTTTTTGATCATTAGAATTTCCTCAGCCACTGGTTTACTTTAGGTTTAGGTACGTTTATGTTTTTGTTTTTAAAAGCTGCTATAGGAAAGCACTATGCAGGTGAAAAGTTTAAATACAGTGCTTCTAGCATGCAGGCAGTCCCCTAGAATTACCTAGCAGCCCGAATGGGGCCTGTCCTTAGTAATGGAAATATAACTTGATTATAGTTTTGTTCATTTAAAAATACTGGCTGAGTTGAGTGAGGGGCTCATGTTTCCGGTCTCAGTCCTTGAGAGACCGAGGCAGGAGAAATCACATTGTCAAGGCTAGCTTAGATCACAGGGAGAATTCCAGGCCAGCAAGTGCCACATGAGAACTGCAAACACCCCACCCAGACTTCTAATGCCCATACACATAGATATACACATGTGAGCTTATATAAATGTACACATGCACAGATAGGCTTGTCTATACAGATGAACACATAGACACATAAACACAGACGTGTATGTATCCACTGACAGGGTGCTTGTCAGCAGTTGTATACCCCCACATAGTTACAAAAGAAGCATTATTCAAATCACCCAGTTTCATTTATGATCCTTTTTGAACCTCAGTCACTAACTTAGTATAACTATATTTTGTGTGATGATAATTCAGTTTGAAGCATCGCGTTTATTCCAGATTTGCAGCTGCCACCTGAGAGTGTATGCCAGCATGTCAGTTCCTCCTGCATCAGTCTCTTGCTTCTGTTTTTTCTTGATTTATTCTCATTTTAGCAGTTATATTTCAAATTTTTTTGTTTTTTGTTTTTTTAAAGATTTATTTATTTATTATTATATGTAAGTACACTGTAGCTGTCTTCAGACATACCAGAAGAGGGCATCAGATCTCATTATGGATTGTTGTGAGCCACCATGTGGTTGCTGGGATTTGAACTCAGGACCTTCAGAAGAGCAGTCGGTGCTCTTAACTGCTGAGCCATCTCACCAGCACTCTCCCCCCCCCCCCCCCCCCCAGTATGTTTAGATTGGACATGGAGTTCTGGTTTGGAAGTAATGCTACTTCAGCATTTCAGAACTACAATTGCTCTTTTAGCCTCTGTGAACTTTCAACCAGCACTTGGATAGTTAAGGCTAGATCATAAACATAAAGTAGTTCAAGGCTGTCCCCAAAACCACAGACTCAGAAAATAAAATCTGGACCAGTCAAAGACATATGCAGCCAAGCTTGTCCTGAGTTTGATGCCCTGGCCCTGCAAGCTGTCCTGACCTTCACGTGTGTGCATGTGTGTTCACACACAAACCGGTTTGCGTTCCTTTGCGTGTGGATTTCTGTTGAGACTTTGAGCTTCTAAGTTTGTCCTCTCGTATCCTAGTTTGTTCTGAACTGCCTTCCTCTAGCCCGGGTCCTATCTCCAAGATGCTGTATGTTTCGCTTGCTTTTCTGCAAGGTGCCCTTAAGTGTGCTCACTCTTCCCCGGGACAGTCTGACTCTTGAGAATGTGACTGTCCTGGGATCTGCCAGAGTGGACATTTAAGCTGCTTTACCTTCTCAGTGACACCTGTCTGGTGCTGCCCCTAGGAACTTGGGTTTTACCTTGTAGGTCCTCCCCACTGCCAGTGGGTGCTCCTCCAGTGTCAGTCATTGCAGTTACCTCTCAGGCCTGCCACTGCCCACACTTTGGGTTGGTGCTGTCCCCTTCTTTTGGGTTTGTCCACGTGCGTTTATACCTTAAACTGGAGTTTGGGGGAGTGTGCAACACAAGTTGTCTGCTGTTACTTTATGTAAACAAGGCCCAAGGGATGGAAAGTGGCCTCTTTCCCAGGTCACCGCTCAGGTCAGCTGGTGGGCTGAGGAGAATTAAGGGCTGCTTGCTCTGTTCCTGTGATGGCGCCTAAACACCTAGGCACAGAGTTCAGAATAACACACAGCTACAGGGAAGGAAAACAGCCTTGAAGCAGTCATGACAGACTGGGGAGGATACCTGAATACAAGCATTTTTAATCAAGAGATATTCTTTCTCATTTTGTAAATGTCACAGCTGAGTAGAAACGTGTCAGTTGCTGTTGCTTGTGAATGGCAGCTGAGTTCTTGGTGGAATAAATGGTCTCCTTTGCTCTCTTAGTTGTACATCTTAACTATCTTGTCTTACAGGGAAAATTGAAGCTTGTAAATGAGGCTTGGAAAAATCTGTCTCCTGAGGAAAAGCAGGTAGGTATTAAAAGTTTCTGATTGTACATGTCCTTTAGAGTGCCCAGGATGTGTTAGGACACGGCTTGGCTCATAGTGTCAGCCCAGCAGCAGTGATGGTGGCATTCAGGACTGCCTTCATGGCTAGCACCAGCATGGCCTTACACTCGGTGTAAATAAACATGGCTTGTCCCACCTGTCCCTCACTCCTCTCTCCCAAGTCCTGAAACTAACAGCCCATCAGTCCTTGGAGAATACTTTCTGTCAACCTTGTCTCACCTAACATATAAAAATGATTTCTGTATTCCCCTGGGTGCATGGAGAATGACACTAATCATGTCCCTGTAGATTCCATTCCAGAGATGGATTGCTGTTTTCTAAGTAAAGCATTGTCATGTTCTTTCTCAGGCATATATTCAGCTTGCTAAAGATGATAGGATTCGTTACGACAATGAAATGAAGTCTTGGGAAGAGCAGATGGCTGAAGTTGGACGAAGTGATCTCATCCGTCGAAGTGTGAAACGATCCGGAGACATCTCTGAGCATTAAGATGGAAGACGGAGTTGTCATTGGGATTAGGCCCAAGAAACCAGTTAGGTCTCAAAGCCTTAAAGTGTCAAACTAGAACGGATAAAGGTGGTTAACCTTTGACATTCAGATCATTTTTCTGTAGCCATGGACTTTCTGTTAATACTTTGAGCCTTGACAGAAGATGATGCTGAGTTCTGCCTTTTGCTTAAGAACTGGAACGGAGACTGTCCATGCATCTGCATGCAGTGGTGAATCATTCTGCATTTGATGGGCTAGATAGACTGTGAAGTGACTTTCACACTGGTGACAGTTGTGTGGTGGTTTTGTGATGTTTTTACACTGATGACCGTTACATATGGGTGTGGCCCTTGGGTCCCAGGCCGGACCTGCTCTCCCAGCTGTGGCAGAGCTGTGGATAACTGCATTTTCAAAGAAGCTGCCAGGCTTTCCTAGATGAAATGATTCCTAGACATAAATCATGTGTAAGTTGATGTTTGTATATAATAAGCGATTGCTGATGTCCTGATAGCATTTTATAGTAGTAACAGAGAGATTTACACATCTTTCTCAAATTAAGAAATTATGTACCAAGTCTATGCATAGGTTTTTCTTGCATAGAATAAAAACTCTAATTTTCCAAACATGTTTCTGAAATTATGTATTTTAAGATGAACCATTTGGTTAACAGATTTTTTTTTTTTCAATTTTAGGTAGGGACTTTAGAAATTACTTTTCATTTGAGAGTATTCATAGAGCTTGTGTGGTATAAATTTTTAAATGAGAAAATGTGAAAAACAAGTCTGCAAAGTCAGAAATCTGAAAGCTTATCCATGACAGCTAAAGGCCTATGCAGGAGAAAGCCAACTGTGGTGAGCCAGCCAGGTCCAGCTCACTAACTGCTCTTCAGGGCCTACTCATCAAGAAATGGATTTATGTTCTAAATAGGTTTTTAAAAAGGAAAGTATCAGTGTGAAAATTAATATGATCTTTAGTGTTTGTGAATAGAATTTCTTGGAACACAGCCACATGCTTTCTTGGGTTTGTTGTGTGTGGGTGCTCTGTGCTCCAGAGACTACACTGGGAAACCACAGCATACAGGGATGGCCCTTCGCAGACAGTTTGCCACCATGGTGTCTCACGGCCACTGGCCATGCAAGGCTTTTCCTCAGATGTCCTTGATGTTTCTGTGATATTGTCACCCTATCTTGGGGTCATCACTGGGTCCCTATAAGCCTAACTGTTCTCTGTGTTAGCAAGGAAAATATTCTTTAACCTGGAATCCTGGTGTAGCACAGTACAGAAGACCACTGTGTGGAGCGAGACCCTCCTAATCTTTACTGTTGCACAGGAAAAAGTGTCTTCCCCACTTTGAGCTGGCAAATCCCATAAGCCCTTAGAGAACTCATGGCTTCAACCACCACACCACTGAGCAGATCTCTGAGACACAGGACAACAGAGTTCATACTCATGTATGTTTTGTATTGAGGAGGCTTAGAGATTGTACATTTTGGGAAAGTAAGTTTGCAGTCACTGAACTTGACAAGGTAGGAACAGAAGAACGCATGGAGGAGAGATGTAAGAGTTATATATGTAAAACAGGGTATTTGAGCTGGGTAGAAAACTTGCCTAGAATGTACAAGGCCTTGGATCCAAATCCCAGAACTGCAACTCTCCCCAGAAGAGATAATCAGAATTTTAGAGATGAATTTAAGAAAATATAATTTTTCCCGTGGATTGGAATTCTGGGTTGTTGGATGGCATGGGTTTAAGCCATAGTTTGAAGGTGGTGGAAGGAGGCCAGTGTGAACCAGTGCAGTCTGTCTTTCCAAAGTGCAAATCCAGGAGAGACGTGAGCTCTACACGCCCCTGGTTTCTGGAAAGGAACTAACTCCAAGCTGTCCTTAGAATGGAGAAAATGGTGACTCAGAGAATTGACCATGTGCTTCAGAGCAACTCAGGAGCAGCAGGCACTACAGCGATACAGGGATGCCCGGACCTCTAAGATGTAACTACTTAGCTCCTAGCTTTCCAGGCACCCTGCAGAGTGTTCAAGGACTCGGAGCTCAGTCTGGGAAGGGAATGGGAAAGGTAGAGGCCTGGGCGGAAGCCTTCTCATGGTACTTGGTTCAGTTTGGTTTTCCTTGTTTGTAAAACAAGCTTACTGATAACATTGTAATCTGCTTTCCATGTCCTGTTTTCTAACGACAGAGTCTCTTTTAAGCAAAAGCAGTTGCCAGAGGATCGGGGAGGTGTTGGGAGGAGCTGAAGGCATGCGGTGAAGCTGCACAAGCTGACAAGGGCTCAGTGCTGTTTCTACTTATTGTCATGTAACTGCAATTGGGCTGCCCTGTTTTCCAGTATCCTTAAAAACAACAAACCCTAGTTGGTCTAAGTGTGAACCTCTGAATTTAAAGCTGGTGTTAGCATACGGATGTACAGTAGCTAGAAAGCCTTCCTGGGTTCACCCGCACGCACTGGACCACCAGGGGGCGCTGAAACCACAGCTTTAATGCAGACGGAGCCATAGTGCCCATCAGTTCTGTTTGGCCATATTATAAGAATTTTCTTCCTCTGATAGCAACCCTCCTTTCTCCCAGGTTTTGTTTATTTGTTTTTGTTTGTTTGTTTGTTTGTTTGTTTGTTTTTCGAGACAGGGTTTCTCTGCGTTGCCCTGCCTGTCCTGTAACTCACTTTGTAGACCAGCTGGCTGTAGACTCGGAGACCTACCTCAGATTAAGTGCTGAGATTAAGAGCTTGCCTCACCACCACCATCAGGCTTCCTCCCTCCTCTTCCGAATTTGCCACCAGCCTGTCACTGACAAGTTTGCAAATGCTAAAACAGTGCCTGTATGTTTTGAAGTGTAAAGAACATATTTCTTTTTTTGTAATTGAGCTTAAGAGATAAAATGAATGTATTACTCATTTGTAAAACTTCCTAAGCAAAAGGTAAAATTATGCACAACTGGTAACCATCAATTGTTTATCATTCACAAATCAAATATTTTCGTTATTTAACCACTGATAGTAATTCATTATAAAACCATTCTTTTGCACAGTTAGGAATGCTGACCAAGAAACTGCATTATTTAAATTAAATGCTAAACAAGAATTTGAAACCTGTTTTTTTTTTTTTTTAACATTTAAATCAGACTCACTAGAAACTATAATGGTTTCTGATACAAACATGAAGTCCAAGAGGATCAAATGGTAAAAGATGTATTTGCACATTCCTTCTGGATAGAAAATGGTAAAAGTTGGTGAATCCCCAGCATCCTTTGATCCAGAATGTTCCTAATCTTAACCCTTAAGCATTGGCAGTGCAAGGAAAGCCTTTGTGACAGGTCATAGGAAGTGGAAACAGCTGGAAATATGTGAGGTGACCTTCAGGGTGTGTGTGTGTGTGTGTGTGTGTGTGTGTGTGTACAAACGAATTTAATTTTTGGATTTGGGTTTTACCCCAAAATCTCTTACGTAATTTTTAAAAATTTATTTTTATTTCTTGGGCATTGGTGTTTTGCCTGCATGTATTCCTGTGTGAGGGTGTCAGATTTCTTGTATCTGCAGTTACATGAGGGGCCTAGGAACTGAACCCGACTTCTCTACAAGAACAGCCAGCCCACTTAAATGATGAGCCATCTCTGCAGTCTGTAAAATTTTAAGTTTCTAACATCTGAAATTTGTACAACGTGCGCTAGGATAAGGAGCCTGCGTAACATCCTTGAAGCCCTTGGCTCAGCCCCCAGTTCTGCCAAAGGTTGGCAGAGCCGAAAATCTTGGAATGGTTAAGAATTGGACTGGGCGCGTTCAAATCCTGACTACCTCCTGTGGGGCTCAACTAGAACTCGGTGTCTTTATAATATAGAGTGGAGGATATTTCACTTCTCCGTGTTTCATTGTAGGACAGACTGCCTCACAACTTTGAGGGAGGGAAGGCTTGCTTTTGCCTGGTGGCTGTAGAGATTTCAGGCCACGACTCTGAATCTTTTGGTAGGTCCATGGTGGAAGCATTTAGAGAAAGGGGCTATTCATGGTGGACAGTGGACTGAAAGCAGAGAAAAGGGATAAAAGGAAGCATTGGGGCAAGATCCAGTTCCCCGAGGAAAACCCCTGTGGTCTTTCCTGAAGCTAGCTGGCACCACCTGCACCACAAAGTAGGAGCCATGCCTCCAGCACATGAGCTCTGATGGACATTTCAGATGCAAACCACTAACACCTACAAGTAGCTAATATTCCTCTAGAAATACTAAAGCAGACCTTACTTTCCAGCTACATAGAGTTTACCCTGAGTGGCCTCAACTGCCCTGTTGAGATCTGTGTGGATGCATATGTCGCCATTACAAAACATTGAGGTTTTCATTATAGTAGCACTGTGGGATTTTCAGTTTTTCTTAGCTTTAAGGTTTGTGGGGCTTTGTTTGTCTGCTTTTTGTTTTTGTTTTTTCGAGACAGGGTTTCTCTGTATAGCTCTGGCTGTCCTGGAACTCACTCTGTAGACCAGGCTGGCCTTGAACTCAGAAATCCACCTGCCTCTGCCTCCCGAGTGCTGGGATTAAAGGCGTGCACCACCATGCCCGGCGTCTTTTGCTTTTTTAAGGCAGGTTTTCTCTGTAGCCCTGGCTGTCCTGGAACTTACTATAGACCAGGCTGGCCTTGAACTCAAGAGTCCTGCCCTCCTCTGCCTCCCGAGGGGTTAAAGGTGTTCATTTTGCCCAGCACCTTTAAGATTTATAGGCTATATAGCTTTACAAGAACTTAGGTTTCTTATTTTTAATATTTTTTGTGTGTATGTATGCAGGTTTGTAACTATACTGACCCAAATGAAGCCAGAGGAGAATTGGCCCATCTGGACCTGTAGTTTGAAGCAGTTGGGAACCACTTGATGTGGGTCCTGGGACTCACACTCTGTAAGAGCAGTATGTGTTCTTAGTACTCTTAACGGCTGAGCCAAGTCTCTACCCAGGCTCTAAATTCTGTTTCTCTAGTGGATTGTCTTCTTTGGCGTGTCAGGCATGAAGGAAGGCAACAGGCAATTTCATCTGTTTACAGATCCACACATTTCCTTGTGCCTGGTTTCTGATGTTTTTACATTTTCTGGGCTCGTTTTATGCCCTAAACACATCTCTGTTCTATACTGTGATCCAGGTGTTGGTCACATGATAGCTGTATGATTCCCACATCATTACTTGGAGGTCTTTTTAAAAAGACCCTCCCTCCTTGTTCCTGCCCAGGCACCCACGATTGGCAGCTCGGCAGCTGGTGACTGGGAAGCCTGATCTGCATTATAATAGCACATCACAGTTTCTGCTCAGCCTAAACTGAATGCTAGCTGGGCAAACAGGGCAAAGTTTTTCATTTGCGTCTACCCCTCCCCACCCATGTTCTCTAGGATTACCTTCGTTGATCTTGATTGGTGGCCTTGTTGCTCAGACTGGAGAACCTTGGTGTCTGCATCACATTTGGTATGCTGGCCCTCTCTACCCAGCTGCCTTGGAAAACTCCTAGGAGCTGACATCCTACTGGTACCCGCTGAGATGTCTCTTGGGAAGAAGGAACCTAGTGAGACATTGCCTCCATCAGATTAGCCTATTGGCAAATCTATGGGGTGTTTTCTTGATTGCTGATGATGGAGGGCCCAGCCCACTGTGAGCATGTTACTCCTATGCATATATGGGCCTGGGCCGTATAAAAAAACCAGCTGCACTTGAACCTGGAAGCAAGCCAGGAAGGCAGTGGCTCTCTGTGGTCTGTGCTTTCATTCCTGCATCTGGGTTCCTGCTTTGAGTGCCCTCCTTTGTTTCCCTGGATGATGGGCTGTAACTTGTAATTTAAACCCTTTCCTCCCCAAGTTGTTGTTGGTCCTGGTGAGTATCCTAGCAACAGAAAGCCAGCCAGGACATCCACTGTGGTGGTTCGGATGAGAATGGCCTCATAGGCTCATGCATTTGAATGTTAGGTCCCTAGTTGGTGGACCTGTTTAGGAAGGATTAGGAGGTGTGGCCTTGTTGGAGGAGGTGTGTCACTATGGGGTGGGCTTTGAGGCTTCAAAAGCCCATGCCAGGCCTAGTCTCACTCTTGCTTCCTTGTGGGTCAGGATCTAAGTGCTCAACCACTGTTCCAGCGCTACGGCTGCCTGTCTGCTTGTCTGCTGAATGCTCCCTGCCATGACGACATTCGACTCAGCCTCTGAAACTAACTGTAAGCACACCCTCAGTTAAAAGCTTCTGTAAGTCCTGTGGTCACAGTGTCTTGTCCCAGTGATGGAACAGTAGCTAAGATGTCCACACTACTTCCTTCTGTATTGTACTCACTTTCATGCAATTTGGGAGGAAGGAGAAGCTGTCCAAGCTGTCCAGTTTGGTTGCTTTGGAGCCCTTTCCTTGCTAGACTTTTAAAGAGGGTTAGGGGCTGGTTCTGGCAATTTTACTGGTGTGTGGGTTTTGTGTGTGCCTCTGTGTCTTTGTGTGCACCATGTACATGTGTATGTAAATACATGTGAGCATAAGTGTCCTATAGTGGCCAGAAGAGGGCATCAGATCCCCCAAACTAGAGTTTGAGATGCTCTTGAGCTGCCCGACATAGGTGCTAGGATCCAGACTCGGGTTCTCTGGTAGAGCAACAAGAGCCCCTAACTACTGAGCCGCCTCTCAGCCCTAATAATCTTATGTTCCTCAGAGCTTCTGGGGAGTCCTGAGCTTACAGTGGTTGCATCTTTGACCCTGTCCTTACTTTGTCTTCCATCTGCGCTGTATCCCAAGTTCTCTCTCCTATTCTTTAACATGGATGGTTTCTTCTTGTCATCCAGGATTCTCCTATGGGATATAAGGATATACCCACAGGCTCCAGGGTTTGTGTTTGAGCACTTCTGGCTAGTGGATGCCATTTAGACTGTTATTCAAAGCAACGGGGACGCTCCTTTTCTATAGGTTATTTTATCAGGTCACATGGCTAATGAATGTGGGATTTGGTGTTGAGTTCTGTGATAGCTGTGGTGTTAACTATTACCATGACTGGATTTAGAATGCTCTGTGGGTATGTTTATCTGAGAAAGCTTTTCCAGAGAGCAAAGACTCTGGCTGCCCTTCAACAGATGTAGGCAGCACATTTGGAATATACAGAGACATCCCTAGCTCTCACCAATGAAAGGGCTAGGAATGCTGACAGATAACACCCTGGGCCTGTAGCAGAGATTGTTCCACTTTGCCTTAGCTGGCCACCCAGTGTTCCAACCAACGTATCTGCGAACGTCTTGATGTATAACTTTGTTTTCTTATAAAGCACCTACTTGCCACATTGGGACATACAATTTGGGGTAATGACATAGCTGGCATGACATCATGGAGTGATAACTTTTTAAAGAGTTTTGTTAGCCTCCTTCTCTCTCCCAAGCGGGAATATTTAAATTTAGATTAAATAGCTATGAAACAGCCTGTTAGCAAACACAATTCTAGACCCGAGGAGGCCAGGCTTACCACAGTCTCTAAAGGTGCCTCTCGTTATAACCTGGGGTGTTACACTCCCTCTTCTACCTTGTTTGAGACAAGCCCCTCTTAGTTTTGCCTCTGAGCCTGACAGGGTAGCTGACCTGCCTGAGCTCTCTGGAGATTCTCCTGTTACAAAACTCTCTTCCTGTATGTCTATGTTCCACATGGGATTCTAGGATGTGAACTCCGGTCCTTATATCCGTGTCACAAGTGTTTTAGCCACTGAGCCATCCCTCAATCCCTGCCTAAGTCTTATGTTCATTAACATGCAAATTGTGATACACAGGAAAAAGAAAGGTTGTGTGTGTGTGTGTGTGTGTGTGTGTGTATGTATGTATGTATGTATGTATGTATGTATGTATTTTTCTCTACCCAGCCTACCCTGTGAAGGGACCTCTGGAAATGTAGCTGACGGTGGGGGGGTGGGAGAGGGAAGGCTGCTTATCAGAAGAACTTGGTCCCTCTTTATCCCCTGACTCACTCTGCTTGGTTAGCCTTGAGTGATAGCATAATATACAGTCTGATCTGAAACTTCATCTTTTTGTCTGTTTATTTGTTAGGTTGGTTTTTCGAGGCAGGGTTTCTCTGCATAGTCCTGACTGTCCTGGAACTCACTCTATACTAGGCTGGTCTCAATCTCAGAGATCCTTCTGTCTCTGCTTCCTGAGTGCTGGGATTAAAGGCTCGTGCCACCACTGACTGGCTCTGTCATCTTTTAGACTGCATCCTGTTCCACTGTGGCTATACCATAAGTAGGTCATTGAAGGGTGGTTTCTAAAGTTTGGCATTACAGAACCCACTTCAATGAATAGACTCACACATCTCATTTTCTGCTCCTAAGTGATCCAGATGGATTTGTTAAAGCAGAGTATTAGCATTCGCATCTGTGACTTGTGATCTGTGGCGCTGTAGTCGCAGGCACAGGTGGTTCCATCTACACACCAGCTAGCAATGTGGGTCCAAATAATCTTTAACTGAATGCATGTTGTGGTATTGTAGCAGCTACCTTGATTTGTTTCCAGGAAATTCTCTCTGCAAATGATATGATTGTTTATGCCACCCTGACTTGTCCCTCAGAGGCACACTCCTGTCCTCTGTCCCGCTCATCACAGGGGTCTGGCAGTTGTTCTCATCATAACAACAGCGTGAGACTGCCTCTTTTTCTAAGTGTTTGTCCCTCTATGGTCTCACTTCTGTGGCTAGGCCACCACCTCAAGCCCTTGAGAATTTCCCCTGAGAACCCAGCGGGACGACATCCCGGGATTCCGATTCCAAAGCCTTGAAGTAGATCAGCAGATCAACCTCCAAGAGACCTGAGTACACAGGCCCTGACCCCACATGCAGCTTCAAGCTTGCTGTCACCCTGTCCCGTCCCCCCATGCCTTCACCCCTACCCCCCTGCAGCCTTTCATCATCTCTGCCTCAAGGGGAGCCCATCTCTTCCCCAGGAGGAAAGCAAACAGCAGATGTGTGTGATGACAGTGTGGTGTGTGTCCCCAAGCCATGCAGGGGACCTCTGATCTCTGTCTGGCCTTGTTTGCAAATAAATGCCTTTCTCCTAACAGCCTGGTGCTTCGGAGAGGCAGGAAGGGGACAGCCCAGGCACCTGGAAGCTAAAAGGCTTTGCTGGCTAAGCAGAATATTTAAGAAGTGGTTTCTGTTGACATCTCCAGCTTGCGGTGGTTTGAAACTGTGTCAAAGTGTTTGCAAATATTTAGAGGTTCTCAGAGAGCGTGGTGTTGGGGTAGAGACAGTTCTCACAAAAGGCACTGAAGCCACACTCAGGGCAGTTTTGAAGACCCATTTGGAAGCCGACTGGGTAGAGACTTAAAGAGAATTGTGTGCTGAAGGGGCCGTAGGCAAAGGGAGAGTTGATAAATGTGCTGCTGACCTCTGCCCTACTGTGGACAGAACCAAATTGTCCAAAGAGACCTGCTCTCGGCCGTCTTCCTTATAGGAAGATCTAAAAGCAGGCTCTAGTTTAACACAAATGATGATGAGGGAAAGAGAGAGACGGTGATGGAAGGCTAATCCAGGAGTAGCAGCTCCCAGTCTTACCCACTGGGCCAGACAGACAGACCCTCCATCCTGTGGAATCCCAGATGCAACACTGGGGACCTAACCAGGGAGGCAGGCAGGATACTTCAGCAGATCAGACTCCACAATTCTGATTGGTACATCGAGTCTCTAGATTGAAAACTGTCAACACAATGACTTCAGTTTGTTGGTTGGTAACAAGTCTGTCATTTCAAGACTCTGCTTGTTGACGGCCACTTGTTTCTTACTGGCTGAGTCCTGAAAAAAAACACAGATCTTACCCTCCAATCTCCAACCGTGGAGATGACGGGTGGGGTGGGGGCAGGGCTCAGGGCTTTGTCAAGACAAGCAAATGTGCAACAAATCAGATGCTTTCTAGTACGGCTTCCTGGGAAGCCATAGCCCACCAGAACCATGACATCATGAACCCCTCTAATTACAGAGGATAAATATCTTACAGCAGGAGAGCTAAGACAGTAACATTTGGGGCAAGTGTGACCCGAATGTCAACTGATCAGATGAGTTGTAATTTTGTCGACTAGTCTGGGAGGCTTTTCCTGGCATCGGGGGAGTTCTTAGTATCAGGTGGAGAAGCAGTTTGTTCCGCAAACACTAGAGGGCAGCAGAAGGCAGCATTTGACAAATCCAAGGGCTCAGGCTGATGACCAGCTCAAGTCCCTGGGGCTATACACATCTCTCTTCTTGCTCAGTTGCCTCTGTTTTTAAGCCAGGAGATACCTTTTCCTGTTCAGGTAATAGCCTACTCCCCACCCCCACCCCCAATTCCTCCAAAGATACAGGGAGCTGGCTGAGGTTCCTGGTGCCTTAGCTCTTCCTGCGCCTCCTGACATGTCTCCAGTACTTACAAGGGTCGGGAAACAGAGGTCCCAGATGTGATTGCAGTGTGGCTCCTCAGACAGGCCACGGAACATTTGGAAGGCACAGCGGTCTACGTGTGGAGGAAGTATGCTTTCCCTAGCTACTTAGTTGCTGGCTTCAAGGGTGACGAGGCACCGCGTGTGGGCAGGCAAGGGTTTTTCGTAGCAGCAGTGTGGCTTCGAAGGAGACAGCTTTGAAGGCAGCCTCGCTCCCTGACCGCTGTCAGTCCCAGGAACAGTTTTCTGACTCCACCATCTTGGTTATAGCAGGGCTGGCTGTCTGCACCGCAGAGGCCAGTTCCTAGCGCTTCTCTCTGCTTCCTGAGCGCGCGCATGCACACGCACACACACACACTCTCTCTCTCACACACACTCACACACACACACACACACACACACACACACACACACACACGAGCATGTGCGCTTTTCTGGCCTTCCTATTTTGTCTGGAGCCAGTCTCCTGCATTCCTTCAGTCTCTTCCTATTTAATTAAAGTGGGTTTTATCTCTGACACTGACCCCGAGTGATACAGCGGCTGAAGGTGAGCAACAGCTATAACCTGAATCCAGCACTGTCATCTGGGTCTCTGACTGAGTCCCATTAGGTGACTCAGAGGGCGTCCCACCGTGAAGCCACACTTCCTTCATGACCACTGTGACTTGTCCCTGCTTCCACAGGGAGTGACTGCCTCCCTCCCCCTCCCGCTAATGGCACAGGGATATGGTGGGTGACAGGGCCAACGCTGAAGGTCAAGCTTATAGCCCCAGCTCTTCTAACAAGCACCGACTTAGACATGGAGACAGCCTAGAGTGGGTTATCAGGAGCTGAGCCTGCTCACAGTCTAGCATGGCTTGCCTGGGGTCCACAGCGAGCCAGACAGGTTTGAGGGGAGCTGCTGATATCCTCATCTACCTCCCAGGGCTTCCTGTGTGTGAAGCCCAGCTGGCCTGGGTTCCCTGCTGTGGTTCTCAGACCAGCATTAGAAATATAGAACCTGGAGCTGCATAGATAGCTCAGTGGGTAAGAGAATTTACGCTTGCAGAAGGACTCAGCACACACATGAAGCGACTGAGAATAGCTGTGTGTGCTTATAAGCCCAGCACTGGGGGACAGAGATAGGAGGAAAGCTGGGGGCTTGCTGGATGCCAGAATAGTGGGAAAAACAAAGAGGTACGGGCTGTGTGTGTGTGTGTGTGTGTGTGTGTAGGTCATAGGACAACTTGTAACAACTTGCAGCATTCTCTCTCTGTATAGCATGTGGGGATCCAGGCTCAAACTCAGGTTAGACGCTTGGCACTAGTTGCCCTTATAGCTGGCCCATCTCACTGGCCCCCAAACTGGGGCTTAGATCTGAGACCTTTTGTGTCAGTTGAACCGTGGTGGAAGCAGATACATCTAAGTAGGAAATCGTGGGTGTTCCTAAAGAGCATGTGTTGGAAGACGAAGGAAAAAGAAAGGATGGTTGATCTTGTTACCTTGATGGCGATTAGAATCTCCATGGTAACAAACCTCTGGGCATGTCTGTGAGGGAGTTTCTAGATCGAGGTTAATCACACCTGTCAAGGCAGTAACTCCTGCTTTTGCCTGCTGGTCCTGGGTGAACCCTAGTTGATCCACAAGCCCCAGGGGTGATCCCATCTCTGCCTCCACAGTTTTGGGGTTATAGATGTGGGCTACAGTGCCCAGCATTTTTATCCATACTCACTTCTGTCTTCATACCGGTTGAACAAACCAAGTGATTTGAGATGCCGCCTTTAAGACCTGCAGTGATAGTCTGCTCCCGCAGACTGTCAGCCAGAATAAACCCTTCCTCCCTTGAGGGAGGTTTTGTCAGGTGACTGGAAAGTAACTGGAACTCACTCTGTAGACCAGGCTGGCCTCGAATTCAGAATTCCGCCTGCCTCTGCCTCCCAAGCTCTGGGGTTAAAGGCCGGCGCCACTGCACACTCATGCATGCTATTTCACCTGGGGCCAAAGGGGCGTGGCTTAAGGAGCCGAGTGGAATCCAGGGAAATGCCCGGTCACTCTCATTTGTGCGATGTAGTGCTCATCACTCACTGGGGTTTCTTTAGAAAGACGTGGCTTCAGTTTGAAAGCCATGATGGATCTGAAAGCCACCCCCCATCAGTCTCTGCTCAGCCTAAACTCCCTGCTCCCTCAAGAGCACCTATTGAGGAGTCAAAACCTCTGGAATCAGAATGCTGCAGTGGTCACAGAGGGCAAGGACAGAGAGGAAGACCCCTTGGTGGTCTCTCCTGATTCAGTCTCTGCCCCTCCTCCTCCAAGCGGGTCAACCACACACTGAAGGCAGTGACTCCTGCTTCAGCCTGCTCGTCCTGGGTGAACCCTGGCTGAGAGGCAAGCCCCAGGCATCCTCCTGACTTAACTTTGAGGGTTACAGGTGTGGGCTGCTGTGCCCAGCATCTTTATACACACTTTTGTCTTCATACCCAACAGAACTTAATGATTTAGGGTGCCATATTGAATGCATTTAACTTGTGATGCACGTGGACTTATTTTTGGATCTTTAAATTCTGTTTAAAGCCTGGTGGTTGGTCTCATCTTGTCTTCCACAAATGCTATGCTAACCCACTGTACAAGACTTGCAATTTTATTTTTTTTAATCTGATGGGGGGCATGTTTCCTCCCCAGTAGCACCAAGTCTTACTTGGCTCCTGGCTCTTTTGTCTTTCTTTTTCTGTGACTTTGAATAACTTTTCTTCCTTATGGGAAATCTTGGTGCCTTTGCTGAAATCACAAGAGATGGATAGACCAACTGGGGAGAAACTTGTGTTCTCATGACGTGAGCTTTCCATAGCTCAGGTTTAATAGTGGGCCTTTCACCTGTACTTTACAGCTCTCTTCATGGGACTTTCTATATTCCTTCCCCTTCCCCTTCCCCTTCTATTCAAGACGGGTTCCCACTATGTAGCTCTGGCTGTCCTAGAATTCACTATGTAGACAAGGCTATCCTACATTAATTCACCTGCCTCTGCCTCCAGAGTTTTCCATTTCTTGTTAAATGTTTGTCTTGAGGTATTTTTTTAAATTTATTTGATATGTAAGTATGCTGTAGCTGTCTTCAGACACCCCAGAAGAAGGCATCAGATTGCATTAGGGATGGTTGTGGGCCACCATGTGGTTTCTGGGATTTGAACTCAGGATCCATCATCTCTCCAGCACCTAACAATTCCTTAATTAGCAACTAAGAGGCCTACAGACTACAGCAGTGGCTCAGGACCAGTCTCAGCACTTTGGAAGGTGACTCAGCAGGATTGCCTAGTTCCAGACCAGCCTGCACTACACAGTGAATTCCAGAGTAGCCAGAGTAAGACTAAAATATCTCCATATGACATAATTCATGCTATATGTATAGAAAGGAACAGAAAGTGTTCTAGATAGAGGGAAGCCTTGTTTCCTCTGCCCACCCCCATTTTTCTTAAGAAAGCCAGGTGTGATCGGCGTACATCTTTGATCACAGCAAGCAGATCTGAGATTTTCTGTAGTTTTGAAGGACTGTAGCAAGGGCCAAGGAAGATAAAGAAATTCATCACTTCATGGTGTTCTTGCTTGCTTTGCTCAAGGTTAGGATTGAGGCCCAAACACAAATGCTCCCAAGGCCTGACTGAATGAGGTAGGCATCTCAGAAGACAGTGACTTAGTGTCAGCCAGCTGCTGTGAATCAGCAGGTACCTACATCCTGGGCACTGCCTTCATAACAGGATCCCACCGGACTGGGGACAGCAAGAGCCTCAAGATTTGTATTGTCCATTTTGTATAAAGACCATCCCAGCAACCAAGAAATGGACCTCCAAGAACACGGTTCCTGTCCTTGTCCCTGCCTAAGCACTCCAGCCTGCAAGTCTCTGCTGGGCCAGATTCCTACTGGAGCGTGGTTCCTACCAGAGAAGGCTGCCTAGCCAGAAATCATTAGGGGTTCACACAACTGCTGCTTGCAAAGCTGTCTGTCTGTAAGATGAAATTGAACGCAGCAGCTGCCACCTTGTCACAACCAGACTCTCAGCCTGTCTTGAGGTATTTTATGCTGGGTTTTTGGTTATTAATCAATTGGGTCTTCTCTTTCATGACACATTTTAACTGGCTCACATCTGTGAATGAGAAAACCATTTGTTATTTGGTTTTGTATTAAATTTACATTTTGTTGATTTATATATCTATTTATTTATTCATTTATTTTATTTTTTTGTTGACAATATGTGTAGGGCATGGGGAACCTTGTTACCAGACAGGCATAAGAACTTGTAAGGTTGAGTGAGCTTAGACCCTGCAATCTCAGAGCCTTGACATCCGCAGGAGTTCCCGCTGGGCCACTCCATAAGTACCTGCTCTGGACCGTGTAACCAGGACTCCCTACTATGGCACCCCATTGAGAGGACCACAGCAATCAGTCATGGAGACAAAACACCTGGAGTCATTCTCCATGCAAATAGAGCATCACTGACATCTCAAACTGAGCCAATAGGAAACACCTATCCCTAAATCCTATCCCACTCCTCACTGTCTACATGAGATAGAGTGCACAAGATACTTCACCGAGGGTCATCTGACTGAACTGTGACACTTGGGCAAGAGTTCTCTCTCCTGAAGTATTCATTGCTGGACTTGGGCCCTCCTGGCTGGCCAGGCTCACGACTCTGTCCCCTGCCTCAATAGCTGATGAGAGGCCAGGCTGGGTGGGAGCCACAAACCCAAAGTCAGGGTGTGTGGGTGGGTGGTGGTGGGCAGTAGAGGGTCTTCTGTGCCCACAGGTAAGAGCATCAGTGGCAACAGACTCAGCTTTCTCAAGTCACCATGTATGGTCCACGGACATGTTGGTGTAGCAGGTCTTCAACCCTGTATTTCTAATGCCAGGGATTGTACTGGGTCACTAAGTTAGACTTGGTGGAACTGTTCTCTTGGCTTTGTTCATATCTCCTCAGGAAAGGTCACACAGCAGCTGTTCCGACCAGCCTCTGTGGAGAGCAGACCCCATACGTGGCATGCAGAGTGTAAGAGGCACAGCATGTCTGGAAGGATATGCTGTGCCTCTTCACCTTCTAGTGGCTGAAATATGGGCATGGATATCCAATACAGATTTGTAGAATGTAGACATGAATAAAGGATTCATGGAAGGACACTGTAACTTACTGTGGATCTTCTATAAAGTGCGTTGCTTCAACTATTTACTGAGAACTTATTAGACACATTGTGGGGCTGGAGAGATGGCTCAGTGGCTAAGAGCACTGTCTACTCTTCCAGAGGTCCTGAGTTCAATTCCCAGCAACCGCATGGTGGTTCATAACCATCTGTATTGGGATCCGATGCTCCCTTCTGGCGTGTCTAAAGACATTGTATGCTGCTAGGGATTGAGTGTCGTCCTCTGTAGACACTGGGCCAGCAGTCTACCCCCAAATTCCATCCCCAGCTCAAGCCATGTTAAGAACCGTTACTGGAGATGTATTATATCAAGAATTTTTACTGGAAAAAGTTTCAATGAAATTACTTTTTTTTAAAATTGGGTAATTTATACTCAACATTTAGTAGCTTAATCATCTCAGAGCCTATGGCTCAGTGGCACTACTTACATTCTCATTGGGGTGTAACCACCCTACCCTCTATTTCCAGAGCAGAACATATTCATCCTCCTCTGTGTCCAGTTCCTAGAAACCAGCATTCTGTCCTTGTTCATTAGGAGTTAACTGTTACAGGGACCTTGGAGGGGGAAACATACCGTGTTGGTCATTTTGGTCCCCACCCCATCGGTTCAGTGACATGTCTCTCCCACACTTTTATACATAGTTACAGTTCTTTCTTTGTCATATTCTTCAGAATTCTCTTGTGCTAACATACTGTGACGGATCAGTTATATTCTCTATATTATCAATGGGAACTTAACGGGTTTCTGGGTTTTGCAAGGAAAAATGTTGCCATGAACATCTTCTACTGAGGGTAGGCGCAGGTTTCTGTGGCATGTGATATATCACCTAGAGACATATGTATAGGAATATACTCATGGGACATATTGTAACTGTATTATATGTAGATTTGTGCTATTCAACAGCAGGGATATGTTCAGAGAAATGGATCAGAAGGTGATTTTTCTTGAGTGATCACCATAGAATATTCTTAGGTAGACCTCAATGCTTTAGACTCAAAACAGCCTTTCAGGGCAATCAAGGGAGAGTAAACATGAGCTGTTTAAGACTGTTGCTGTTTCAACATGGTGTGCTGCTCACTGTAAACCTTTTTTAAAAGATCTATTTTGTGACTTACTTGTGCGTGAGTGTGTGTGTGTGTGTGTGTGAATGTGCTGTGTGTATATTATGTAAACGCAGGTACACTGCAGAGCCAGAAAAGGCATCAGATCTGTTAGAGTTGGAATTAGCAGTGGCTGTGGGCTTCCAGATGTGGGTGCTGGATCCTCTGCAGGATCAACACAAACTTCCGAGCCATCCCTGCAGCTCACGGGTAAGCTTTCTTTTAAGGACGTACGCTCTGAAATTGAGATATGGAGCATGGTAAATTCTTAACCCAGTAACACATCTGTTTATTTTGTTATTCTGTCTTGTGAACTGGGCGTGGTTTTCTGTGCTGTACCTTGGCACCACTCTCACCACCACACGCACATGCTACAGATGTGTATTCAAAAGTAGAGCGGTGGGGGAGATGCTCAGTCAGTGGTAAAGTCCTTGCTCTCCAGGCCTGAGGACCTGCCTTTGTTACCTAGCACCAGCTTCAGAAGCCTGTCATAGTGATGCAGGCTTGCAGTTCCCACACTTCAGAAGCAGTGATGGGCAGATCCTAGTGGCCATGGTCCAGCCAGCCTCGCCTCCTTGACAAATCCCTGGTCCTAGTGAGAGACTGTCTCAAAAACTAAGGTGGAGACAGGACAATGCTGGTGCAAGCCTTTAATCCTAGCACGAACGAGTGCCTAAGTAATTAAGTAACACACTTACCTTTCTACTTCAGGTTTTTGTTGTTGCTTGGGAGAGGAGGAAACACTCAAACTCCAGTAAGAGCTTGAAGCCAGCCTGGTCTACAGAGTGAGTTCTAGGATAGCCAGGGCTACACAGAGAAACTCTGTCTAGAAAAACCAAATCAAACCAAACAACAACAAACAAAATCCCCTTAACCAACTCCCCCTCCAAAAAAAAAGCAAAAACCCCAAAATACAACAATAAAAACAAGCTGAGAGTGGTAGCATACACCTTTAATTCTAGCACTTGGGAGAAAGAGGCAGGTTGATCTCTGTGAGTTCAAGGCCAGCCTGGTCTACATAGCCAGTTCCAGGCCAGTCAAGCCCATGGAGTCTGTCTCCAACAAAGCAAAGCAAAGTGGCTGGATCCCGAAGAATGAAGGATCCCTGAGGTTACCTTTTCTTCATGCATACAGACATGCACATCCATCCATCCATCCATCCATCCATCCATCCATCCATCCACGTAAATTAACCCCCCTCCAAAACAACAACAACAAAACTCTAAAGCAGAAAGGTAAGTGTGTTAGCGACGTTTCTGTTGCTGTGATAAAATACTTCAACACAAAGAAATTAGGGGAGGGAAGCCATTTTTGTTTTATGGGTCCAGAAGGACAGAGTCCATCATGGTAGGGGGCAGGAGCAAAAAGTTGTCTGATTACATTCTATCCACATACAGGAAGGAGAGAGTACAGGAGGGAGGGGAAGGGAGAGGGAGAGAGGGAGAAGGGGAAGAAGAGGAGAAGAAAAGAAGAGAGAAGGGAGGAGGAAGAGAGAGGAGGGAAGGAGAAGGGGAGGGAAGGGAAGGGAGAGGAAAGGGAAGAAAGGAGAGGGGAGAGAAGGGAAGGAGAGTGGAGGGGAGGGGAAATTGGGGGTCAGACTATAAGCCCTCAAAACCAGCCCCCAATTAGATAATTCCTCCAGCAAGGATGCACTTCTAAAGATTCCATAATGTCCCCTAACAGGGCCACCGACTGGGAAAGTGTTCAAACACAGGAACCTGAGGGGACCTTCCTTCCAAACCACATCGGCAGGGCTCGTGGGGTGAGCCTATATTAAGCTGCTTTTCAAAGTGGGTCACTCACTTAGCAAGGCTCGCATTTCAGCCTGGCCTGACCCACAAAACGGATTGGAGGCTGCCTGGAGGTTACCACTGCTATGTGGAAACTGTCTTGTCTTAACATAGTCAGAGCCAGATGGGAAAAGCCTCCAACCCCCTTTCTTCCATGGTCTCCAGTAACACTTTAGTGAGAGAAGCCTCTGTCATTTTGGTCAGACCCAAGGAGACAAAAGAGGCTGGCAGGATGAGTCAACTTCCCCAACTCCACTTCCCAGAGTTCATCTCACCACATCAGTGAGCCAGGCCCATAAACACAGCTATGATGTTGATATCAGTTCTCACAGGGAGGTTAGGAGCAAAAGACAATGGGAAATTGCCCTTACCCATCATGCCCTGGGCTAGAAGGAATTTCATGAACTACATCTTTTACTTGTGTTGCTTTCTTTGTATTATAGAAACGTTGGATATTTTTTTTTTTTTTGGTTGGTTGCTTTGGTTTTTCAAGACTTGGAGGCAGGAGCTCATAGAGAGGCCATGGAAGGATGCTGCTTACTGGTCTGCTTCCCCTGGCTTGCTCAGCTTGCTTTCTTATAGAAACGAGGACTACCAGCCCAGGGATGGCACCACCCACAATGCCCCCCCTCCATCACTAATTGAGAAAATGCCTTACAGTTGGATCTCATGGAGGCATTTCCTCAAGGGAGGCTCCTTTCTCTGTGATAACTCCAGCTTGTGTCAAGTTGACACACAAAACTAGCCAGCACAGAGTTTCTCTGTGTAACCCTAGCTGTCCTAGAACTCACAGAGATCCAGTTGCCTCCCCCTCCACCCCAGTTGGGCTAGAAAGTCTGGTTTTTAAAACTGAAAAACCACTAAAGTCACCACTTTGAACTTCAGTGTTCTGGTCTGTGGGGTACAGGTGTGAATGAAGAAAGTATAAGGGCTTTGGTGTGACAGCTGACATACACTGTATTCTAATGGAATATCTAGGTGACAGTTTTCATTTTTCCCTCTTTTTGTGACATCACACATCATTGTAAGTCAAACTGAAACAATAAACTACCTCCTTTGACATTTATTTCTCTTTTGGTTGTTCTTTGGTAGAAAGGAGGAAAAAAAAAAACCCAACAGAATTTCAAGGTCAGCTTTGGCCATCTTCTTGCTTGTTAGTGTCAATTATTCAAAGGTGTCTCTGCATTGGATTGTACCTCTCTGTTACAACCAAACAGTATCCCATAGTCTTCCTATCTATGTGCTAATGAACCCTTGCCAGGACCTAGAAT
Source organism: Mus musculus (assembly GCF_000001635.26). NCBI lineage: Eukaryota > Metazoa > Chordata > Mammalia > Rodentia > Muridae > Mus > Mus musculus. The sequence continues at coordinate 71,208,858 of NC_000076.6, read as the reverse complement.
TAAAGCTGGCCTAGCTAAGGTGCTTTGTCTGAAGCACCCCCAAAATAAAGCAGGCAAAGGAGCCTCCAAGAACACACAAGATGTATAAATAACAGAATTCGGTGGGATGGAATCCCATCAAAGTTACTGTGACAAACTTGTAGGACCCCAATATCGGCAAGCCCGAAAGAGATTTTCGGAAAGAGGGCTCTCATGGTTTGCAGAACAAATGAGCACAATTTTCTTTCAATAAATGTTGTGTTTAGAGATTTTCCATCACTTCTTATTGATGTCAAAAGGGTTATTTTTGAAAGCACTTAGTTATTAGGGTGGGAGGGGTTAAAATTCCCAGCCCCGGAGAGGGGAATGCAATTGCTGACTCATTTAGTCAGTTCAGAAAACGTTTGTATGGAAATCACTACTTATCAAGCACAGCTTTAGGCACTAGAAGTAGAGAGGGCCTGGAAAGAGACCACGTGGTCCTTAGCATCTTGGGGATCACGCGACCTCGGGGAGACAAAGGTCTCTGTGACATACTCCAGGTCTGAGTGCATTGGCAGCTTCCACCGAGGAGTGCTTGGAGCTGTTGAGGGTCGTGCACAAATGACCTATCCAGAGGATGGGACTGGCTTCCTTACCTTTGATTCAGGAAGTGAAGGGAATGCCAGTTGAAGAGAGCAGGCGTCTTCCTTCTCTTCTGGGAATGCTCTTTAGTGCATGGATTTTCAGGCACATCTGATATAAGCAAAGGGCTCATCGTATGGATGGCGGTACATGGACCAAACAAAACATACCAACCATTCTTTCCCAGAGAATTGAAAAGGCATCTACCGTGGTATAATTGTCTAGCAATAGGTTTAATCTGGGGGAAAATGATATGCTAAGCATCGACACCTACTTCTCTTCAATGGAAGGTCAGTACTGTATTTTACGTTCTGCGGCTAAAAAAAAAAAAAAAAAAAAATCACAGTGTCTGTTTTATTTCAAGCCACGAACTGGAAGCGTCTGTGGGACAGAATGCTGTTTTGGTTCAGTAGGTTGGTTAAGGCTCCTTAGCGGTTTTATCCAGTAACTGCTTTCAGCTTTAAGAAATTAATATTTCCATTCCGTTTTCAGATCCAAAGATGCTGTAAGCAGACCCTTCTCTTTTCCAGCGCCTTATCCTCCGGTTAGTGTGGCTTAAGGTCATCAATCATGCAACGGAGAGTTTAGAAACCCTGGCTAACAGTCTGACACAAATCAAACTTACATATGAGTGGAGCTGTGCTTGTTCAAGGATTTCAGGAATCAGTCGAAGTCAGAGCTCAAAAATGCCAGTTTGGGATTCTGCCCCTCGAATTAATTCAGGTAAGGTGCTGGGTAAGCCAGCCACTGAGGAGCCTGGAAGAACAATGTGGTGGCCGATTGCCTGGGCTATTCAGCAAGTTTCTAACCATCTGCGAAATACCAGAGGGCTCCCCCTCTTCCCTGCTCTTTGAGGGGCCCTGCAGGTAGGGGTTGTTTAGAAACACGAAGCAATAAATCATAGCAGTTACGGCTCTGCTCTTGGAGGATCCTCTTCTTTTCATCACTAGGGGGCCAAAGTTCACCCCTAAGGAGCTCTGTCTTGATCACCCTAAGTGGCCCAAGGTTACTGCCAGTCTAAGCTTTCTGTCCAAGTGTGCTGCTTCCCAACATGCGAGTGTCCTAATGTGCTGATAACAGGTGACTTCAGACTTGGGGCCTCGACAGCTTCTCTATCCTCTTCCTGTTTGAAGGCTGGAAGTCTGAAATGATCCCATTGGGATGAAATCAACCCTAGGGATGCTTTGCTCTCTCTAAGCCCCAGGGCTTAGAGACTCAGTCTGTTTGCATTTGTGAATTCCTACATTCCTTGGCTGGAGGTTCCTTTCCACCTACAAGCCCACGGCAGCCAGGCGAAGCTTCCTCATGCCAGATCTTTTTGCCTTGGCTTTGCTTTGTTCGGATTTAAGACCTGACCTGGGCTAACATGAACCTTACTATGGTGACCAGGCTAGCCTCAAACTTGTAGCAATCCTCCTCCCTCTGGCTCCCAAGTACACAGATGGCAGGTGTGAACACCATGTTGGACTTTCTTTTGCGTTCAAGCCTCTCTTGACCCACATTGTCCCACCTCCACTTTCTTTTGTCACCTTTGTAAAAGCCCTGGTCCCAGCTCTCTAGTCCCAGATAATCCTTATTTTAAGGTCAACAGACTGCAGCAGACTTCTTGCCATGTAGCTAATGAGATCACGTGCTCTGGGGAGAAGAAGGGGGCACACTGGGGATTTATTATAATGTTCATGCACTCATGGGGTTATCAGTGTTAGCAAAATTTATTTTTTCTCTCTAGTGACTCCCTGTGAGGTTAAAAGGTAGCCAGCCAAAAGGGAAGGTATGCAGAGCCTATCCCTAATTACTCAACCATATCCATACGCATGACCTAAGTCAACTGTGGTCCCTCAGGTGCTGAGCCAGAAGGGCCTTCATGGTATCCTAGAACCACTTCCTTAAGGCCCTTTGTGACCCTCTGCCTTAGTTAGGGTTTTACTGTGTGAAGAGAGATCATGACCAAGGCAACTCTTATAAGGAATAACATTTCATTGGGGCTGGCTTATAGATACAGAGGTTCAGTCCGTGATCATGAACGCAGGAGGATAGCAGCATCCAGGCAGGCATGGGGCTGGAGGAGCTGAGAGTGTCACTCCTTGTTCTGAAGGCAGCTAGAAGACTGACTTCTAGGGAGCTAGGATGAGGGTCTTAAAGTCCACGCCCACAGTGACACACTTCCACCAACAAGGTCACACCTCCTAACAGTGCCACTCCCTGGGTCAAGCAAATTCAAACCACCAAACCCTCCATTTTGCTACATCCATCTCCCCTTCCCCAGTAACCTCCAAGCTCTTTGCCTCTATAGATTCATTCAGGTTGCTTGAAGTCAGGATTGCTGTGTATAAGGTCTCATCCATGTATTGTTTCCTACCCAAATCCTTTCCTTAGAACGTGTTTGTCACCCACGATGTCATCCCAGCAACTTAATCATTTTTTGTGACAAGAAGAATTATATATTCTCATGTGTTTCCTGCTCTGACAAAGTGTCTGATTCAGCCTTTTGTCTAATTTGTGATTCAGGTTTTCTTATTGAATTTGGAGAGTTCTTTTTATTTTTCTGGATACCAACTCTCTACCAGCTATGTTTTTAAAAGTTTTTTTTTTTTTTTTCATAGTACATGGGGTTGCCTTTTCATTTTTTAAAATTTATTTTTCTAAAGATTTCTTTTTATTTACTAATTTCTTTTAAAACTTAGTTTATCTCATGTTTCAATTGTATCTATGTCTGCAGCATGGCGTGCCTGGTGCTCACAGAGTTCATACGAGGGCATCAGATCCTCTGAAACTTGAGTTACAGATAGTTATGAACTGACATGTGGGTGCTGGGAATTGAACCTGGGTCCTTTTCAATAACAAATGCCCTGAACCACTGAGCCATCTCTTCAGCCTCCTTTTATTTAAAAAATATATCATTAAGTCTTTCATGTATTTTAGAAAATGTATTTTCATCATATTCCCTGTACCTCCCATTCAAGGATTTCATGTCCTTTTAATTTTTAAAAAATTTTAATTTAGTTACCCATGACTCCAATTTGGGCACTGCTTTTACACTTTTGGGTATAGGGCCACTCACTGGAGCACAGTCAACCTACTTCAGCCTCAGGGAAAACTGGCTCCCTCTCATCTAGGAGTCATCAACTGTCAGTAGCTCCTCATCTAGGGGTGGGTCTCACAAGCCCCTCCCCTTCCATGATGGAGTGTTGACTGGCTTGAACGTGTGCAGACAACCACAGCTGCTGTGAGACTGTATCATAAATACAGGGTCCCATCATGCCCAGAAGACACTTACTGTCCAGTTTCTCCTAACTTTTGGTTCTTATAATCTTTCTGCCCCCTTTTCTGGGGTGGAACCTGAACCTTGGGGAGTAGTGCTTTAAAAAACATTTTTTTTTTTCAGAATGCCACCCATATTGTCAAACAGATTTTAAAAAATTATTATAAAACACTGGGTTTCATTGTGATATTTCATATCTGCCATTGGATATTACTCATATACTGTAGTGGGTTGGCCTGATGCTTCTTGTATCCTGCTGCTAATACTGGTTCCTCATGAGGTAACTGCCCCTCACCATCACATACTCAGGTGGTGCCATGTGAACCTTCTCCCCAATTTAACTGGCCAATAAAAGGCTAGAGCTTATGATTGAGCAGTGAGCCTTGGAGCTAGGCTCCCCTCTCCAGCCCATACATTCGTTTCACCCCCTCTGCCACTGTTTTCCGCTCTAGTTGGCTGTGTGGACCCGGGAAAGCAGGGCCTGAAAATGAGTCAGAGTACAGTCTCGTGCAATCGCCAGCTTTATTCAGAGCATTGGGCAATTTATACTCAGGGGTTAAGAAGAATCACAGGAGTAAGATGTTTAATTGCAAGGACACACAGGGCAAAATGTGTTTCTCCATAGAGTTGTCTAAACAAATAACAACAGCCAGTTGTAATGAATAATCTGAAGTAATCTCACTCCAGTCCACTACACCTGGAATGGGCACGCAAGCACATTCCAAGAGCAATTCTGTTTTTTGTTTTTGAAGAAGCTGAGGTTGCAAGAGTCTTGTCCCATTTTCTTACAAGCATTCAGAAATCTGACCACACAACTCCATGCTTGGACTGTGTTCTGACATTCCATGATGCTTTCTGAGCTTTGAGGCCTTTGGATGAGAAGCGGATATATATATATATAAATAAATAAATAAATATATATATATATAAATAAAATTATATATGTTACATATATGTATAAAATTATATATAAATTATACTATATATATGATATATATACTGTATATATACTATAATATATATATGTGTGTGTGTGTGTGTGTATAAATTTTTTCCCATTTAGGGCTCAAACAGGTGAATTTTTTTTAAGTGTGTCATTTTTTTTCTGTATGCTAACTGCAGTGTGTTTCCAGAGCAGACATTTGCTTTCTGACTGACTTGGCCTGAACGCAGGCACAGAGAAAGCAGTACACATGACACTCTGCTTTTGGGTGTTCTTTTTACAGTTCAGATCTCATACTCTAGAGATCTCTAAGAGTGGTCAGGGGCTTTTAGTTTTGGAATACCATGATTAATTTATTTGTCTGTCTGTCTGTCTATCTATCTATCCCTCTAGCTGTCTATCTTATGTATCTATGTATCTATTCTTGTAGCTCTCTAAGTATTTATCTGTCTATCTATCTATCTGTCTGTCTGTCTGTCTGTCTGTCTGTCTGTCTATCTATCTATCTATCTATGTATCTATGTATTGATCTATGTGTCTATGCATCTATCTATCCATCATCCATCCCATCTGCCCACCTCCCTTCTTCCTTCCCTCCCTTTATCCATTTTCCAATCTATATCTTCATTGAAATTGTAGTCACATATATAATGTGGTATAGTATTTACATATGACCTATGCCACTCTCCAGCAAACTTTTGTCCTGTCTATGTTAAGGTACAGAGTGACATGATACATTATGTAAGTTCTGTGTAAATAGGCTCTGTACTGTGGGTTTATTGCTTGTCTTTGTTGTTTGTTTTGCTGTTGTGACAATGTCTTGCTATTGTGCTATTGTAGCCCTGGTGAACTTGGTAGTCTATCTTATACCCCAGGCTGACCTTGGACTCATGAATCCTCCTGCTTCAGCCTCCAGGATGCTGGGATTTCAGGCGTGCACCCCTGAATCACCACAGGGCAAGCTCTGAATAGGTTGGGCACACAGCCCCCACCCCAAATATTTACAGCCAACAGCTGGCAGAACGCAGTGCTGTGGAGCCCATGGTGATGAAGGTGACTGGGTCTTGTGTTTGCCTGTTTCCCTTCTTACACAGGGGAACCCATTGAGATGACAATCTTGCTTGTAACTTGGTGCAGACAGGAGCCTGGCCAATGACTTGTAAGATGGAAATGAAAAGAAGGTCAGAGAGGGTTCTTTTCCTTCCCCGGGCAGATATTACAAGCACCTGATGAGAGATACTAGGACTATGAAAGCTATTGGGAATGGCAGCTGCCGTAGGCTGCCAGAGAGTGTACAGGGATGGCTGGAGAGATGGCTTAGTGCCTAAGAGTACTAATTGCTCTTACAGAGGCCTGGAGTTTGGTTCCCAGCACCCACAGGGCAGCTCATGACCATCCATAACTCCAGTTCCAAAGATCCAATGTCTTGTGTGGGCACATACATGTGAGCAAAACATAGGCATACACCTATACATGTATTCCACATACACACATAAAGAATGCATGGAAAGGCCCCACCAATTAAGAGGATAATTAGTAAATATCCTCTTACCCTCCTCTTATCTGATGCTCATGAATCCAAGACAGCAATTTAGAGCCTTGTCTCGGCTCTACATGTAAGTAAACCAGACACAGAGATATGTCACAGCTGGGTTAATTTATGCCTGCATGGGTTCATTTCTGTGTCCTCCATTCTCTCTTATTGATCCATTTTGTGTGTGTGTATGTGTGAGTTTGTGTGCCACTATTAAGCTTTCTGTTACTATGGATTAGTAGTATAATTTGAAATAAAATATTGTGATACTCCAGCATTGGTTTTTTGCTGCGGGTGTTGTTGTTGTTTTGGGTTTTGTTTGTTTCTTTGTTTTTGGTTAGGTTTTTATCCCCAGCTCTTTTTTTTCTCTCTTATCTAAAATATCAAATATTCTGGAAGTATCATATATTACTTCAACATTCAACAATTCAAATTTATTGATCGGTAATTTTAGGTTGAGTAGGTTTTGTGTTATAAGATGGGCTGTTTTTCATCCTGCCCCAAGCTCCCGGAATAACAACTCAGACTCAAAATATATTTACAAATACTAGGCCAACAGCCAGGGCTACACAGAGAAACCCTGTCTTGGAAAACAAAACAAAACAAAACAAAACAAGACAAAACAAAAACCTAGGTCATATAGCTAGGCTAATAATTTAAAATAACCCATTTATTCTCATCTACATTCTACAACATGGCTGGTTACCTCCGCTGTGGTACCGTGCATCTGTGCTCCTCATATCTTCCCTGGTCTCTTTCCCATGCCTGGCTCTATCCCAGAATCCTTTCTGCCTCCAGGATGTCCCACCTTCTATTCTATCCTTTCCTATAGGCCATAGGCTTCTTAATTGACAGGCAATACATCCATACAATATACAAGAGATTCTCTGGACAGTTTTGTTCCCAGTTTAAGAATCCCATGGCCAGGAGATAGCTCAGTGAATAAAGTACTTGCTATGTGAGGGCCCACAGCAGATTCCAGCACCTATAGAAGAAAAAGCTAAGCCTTGAACCCACAGCAATCCTCTTGCTTCAGCCTCCTAAGTGTTGAAATTACAAGCATGAAGCCAGGAGGTCGTGGCATATGCCTTTAATCCTAGCACTCAGGAGGTAGAGGCAAATGGATCTCTGTGGGTTCAAGGCCAAGCTGGCCTACAGAGCCAGTTTATGACAGTCAGGGGTACATAGAGAAATCCTCTCTGGAAAAAGGAAAAGAAAGAAATTGCAAGCCACACACCCAGCAATGGTCTAATGATTCACCCAATCTGTTTTGTTAGCAGGATTATTTCATGCATGGTGCACCCCCACTTCTTTAGAAACAGCATAGTTACCCCTTTGGCAGAAGCTGCAGGCTCAGCTAGTGTGCTTTTCTCCTTTCTGGTCACAAACGGGAGGTCTTAGGAATTCTGTTAAAGAGAGAAGCTGTGAAGCCGAGGAAAGGAGCCGTTATAGCTTAATTCACATCCTCAAAATGTCAGAAGCTACTGCGACCTGCAGATGCTATGTGGGCGCACATGCCTGCTACATCAGGAAGTCATTCAAACCAGGGCAGGATGCCCAGGAAAAGAGGTTTCTGGACTGAAGGGCTAAGCCACCGGACAGTTTGAAAACTGGGGACCAAGATGAACTCAATGGGAGCGAGGGAAGAAACCGAGCTTACGTTATCCCAGCGGGAACACAGGAAGGAAGCAGGTTGGAAGCAGAATTAAAAGGAGAATTACCGAGCCCCTGAATACATTATGTGTTTCCTGCAGCACAAGTCATTCAGCAACATAATGGATGATGTTCCCTACAGGTCTCCTGTGTCACAGACTTGTAACAGCATCACTGTTGAGAGAAAGTGGGGCTCTTAGCTGGGGGCCCAGTAGTAACCGTTTAAGTCACTAGGGATCTGCGCATCAGAGGAGACTGAGACTGTGGGTTCTTCTTTCTTGCTCTCTGACTTCGCAGACACTGAGGGTTGAACAGGTCTCCTCGGCCCTCGGCTTCCCACTGCAGCACCCTTCTGTGCCACACGTTCAGAAGGCAATCAAAAGGCAACGAGCCAAAACCACGAGCCAAAATGGCTGTTCTCTGGGTTTTAAGTGGAGTCCCTGAGGGATCTCGTTGTAGTCATGCAAACTTAACCATTGCTGAGTGAGATATTTATAAGGATAAGAAATCTTAGGGATGGAGAGACGGTTCAGTGGGTACGAGTCCATTGTGCAAGCTTGAGGGCCTGAGTTCAGGTCTCTACCACTCACAGAAGTTGAACATGGCCCCGTGTATTCCTATGACATAGTATTATGTATATTTGGGGGGTGGGGATGGAAGGATCCATGGCTCTTACTGGCATCAAGTAGGATACCCAATGTCCTCTCCTGGCCTCAGTGTATACATGTGGACATATATAGTCGGACATAGAAGCTTAAGTGTATCATGAGCATGCATGTACGTGCACGCACGCGCACACACACACACACACACACACACACACACACAAATCTCTCCCATCTGTCAGATCACAGGATATACCAGCATCTTGTTTTGCTTCTACAAGTGAACACATTGTAGAAAACTGAGACAATGTATAAGCTATTCCACTACAGGACTATAGCTACCAATGCCTCCTGCTATCTTCCCAGCCTTAATAAGACACATGTATATTTTTTGACCCTCACATTTGAACTTTAAAAAAAATATCTCCTATTTCTGTTATTTCCGTTCTCTAACAAGGAAGCCAATCTGTGTCATTATGAACTTTCCATGTTTGTGTAGTAATCCATCGCTTTATACATTCCGGCCTTGGAAGCTTTGCCTGATGTTTGATTCACATTGCTACATCTAGAAATCATGCTCTAGGGCTTGTATTTGTAAATGACTGATGTTCCTTTTGTAAGAAGAATGGTGTCTCAGTTAGGGTTTCCATTGCTGTGAAGAAATACCATGACCAATGCAACTCTTATAAGGGCAACATTTAATTGGGGCTGGCTACAGGTAAAGAAGTTTGGTCCATTATTATCAAGGCAGGAAGCATGGCAGTATCCAGGCAGGCATGGTGTAGGAGGAGCTGAGAGTTCTACATCTGATCCAAAGGCAAACAGGAGAAGACTCAGCATCCTCAGACAGCTAGAAGGAGAGTCTCAAATCCCACCCCCACAGTGACACACTTCCTCTAACAAGGTTACACATCACACCTCCTAGTAATGCTACTCCCTGGGTCAAGCATATTCAAACCACCACAGATGGATTCTTAGGCACATGTTATCTGTGTAGAGGTTAGAAATATCAAAGAATTTCTTGTTGTACATTAATATTGGAGTGTTAAGATTGGACATTATAAAGCGTTAGAAATTCTGTTGCATTTTAGGTCACTACTGAGTCATAAAGACTTTGCCTTTCCTGTGGTCAGGGTATCACTTTGGTGCTTCATGGACACTGACCCGGCCTTTGCTGGGTTTTGAACGAGTGAGTCAACGAATGGCTCTAACCCACTCACAATAGGCTATCAAACCAATGCCTCACCATCTGGATACAGTTTATTTTCAGTGTACTCTGATGTTGGCAAGATCTGGACAGTGATTTAGATAGAATGTGCACTTCTGTGCTTGAGGTTTGCCGGAGTCTGGAGTGTTGCCCCGAGAACATGATCTATGGCATCTGTGTGAGGTTTGGGGCTTTGCTTGCTGGACCGTTGTCCACCAGTGTCTCCACACACTCCCCCTCTGAGAAAGGGAAAGTTCTCGCCTCTGGTGGAAGGACTTTCCCATACTTTTTATCTCTGTGCGGTAGACAGCTGACCCTGGGCCAGGATACTTGGCGGCTTGACTCTGTTCTCTCCAAGCTCCAAAATAACAAGGAGGTTTGTGTTCAACTTGAAGTGAATCTTGTTATCTCCATGATGTTGTTTTTTTTTTTTTCCTTTGTAAAAGGAAAACATAATTTTAGTTTAGATCTGTGTTTGATTTGGGATCTGGCCAACCTGAACTAAAACCATTTGAAGTAGCTACTTTAGTATCAGTGAAGATAGTAGTATAGAGGGGTATTCAGTACTCACTCTGAACACTGCATGGATAGTCAGTGCCCATCATGAGTACTGCATGGCAGAGTGCTTAGTACCTACCCTGGGTACTGTGTGGAAGAGTGCTTGGTATCTGTCCTGAGTTCTATGTGGAAGAACATCTGTCGTCTTCCCTGGTCTAACACTCTCTTTCCGTCATTCAGTTCTATCACTATTGTGAAGTAGGAATCGTTCCTTCCATTCTTCATTGCTTGATAAAAATGGAACTTTGAGACTTGAAATCACCTGCCCACAAACTCACTGAAGTGTTCAAGTCAGGATTCAAAGCTGGGCTCATGTGATCTCTGGGTCTCTGCTCCTCTGGTCCCTTGCAAAGGTTTTGTCTACCATCTTCAATTCTCCTTCCTGCTTGCAATTGAGGGGTGTGCAGATTGAGTGGTTCAGAGTGAGTAGTCACGTCCCGAAGACGTAGGATACTTTGGGGATGGTGTTCTTGCTGTCCAGGGCCACGCTGGGTAGAATCCTGAGAACCGGAGTGTAGATGAAACCCTCTGCTCCTCACCACCTTGCTAAGAGTAGAGTTGAGGAGCTAGGAGACTATAATGTCCCTGTGGTTCACAGGATCTCAGCTTACTGTAAAATTGAGACAAGCACTCAGGCCTTCTGCTTCCCAAGTTAATATCTTCCTACTGTGTTTATGTGGCCAACAGACGTTCATTGTCAAAATGCTCAGTGTGAGTTACAGCCCAAACCGCAAAACACAACAATCCTGGGCTCATCATTTTGGTTCTGTCAAAACGTCCTCCAACCCTTGAGACTCATCATTCCCCATTAATCCTCCCAGATTATCCGGATGAATGTGTCTACACTGGGGACCTTGCTTGACTGGGTCTCCACCATCGGTACAGCCGAGGCCGAGCATGGGTAGGTTTTCCCCAGCCTCCAGTGTAGACTTCAAAAGAGCCAAAGTAAACAGATTTTTCCGCCTCAGCCAGCTGTATTTATTTTGGGCAGCTTCTCCACCTACAATGCCCGTTGACTTCCTAGGAGCTCCTGAACCTGTTTATTTTCAACCTCCCAGAGGCACCCAGCTGTTGTGTCCCTCGTCACAGCAGAGAGGAGTCAACAAGTTCTTCTGGGGAAAAAAATTTTTTTTTAAGATCTTAAAGGATATAGCTCAAAAGAGAGTTCACCATGGAGCTATTTCCTGAGTGAGACGCTAGCCTGCTCTCACACAGTTCACCATGGAGCTATTTCCTGAGTGAGACGCTAGCCTGCTCTCACACAGTTCATCCAAGCCAACCAGGAGATGCTACCGGGAAGGACGTGGGCGTGGCAAATGCAGAATAATGAGAACTGGGTGGAAGTGGAGTCAGGCCACTATGACTTATAACAGGGTACTCCCCAGGGGTAGGCTGGTTGGAGCTCATAGATATTTTGATTGGTGTGTGTGTGTGTGTGTGTGTGTGTGTGTGTGTATGCATGTGTAACCCATATTGAGTATTTGACAAGGAATGCCTGTTTGCCACATAAACATAGTGGGAAGATATTAGACCAAGCAGAAGGCCTGAGCCCTTGTCTTAATTTTACAGTAGCATGAATACACTAATGCTATAAAAATTGAGTTTGAGCAAAGATACCTATTTCTGCCTTCTTTTGAAACACAAGATCTAAAGACACGTTAGTCCCTTGGGCATTGATGGAGCTGTTAGTGACTTAGCTAATCACACCTCAGCATCTTGCCACAGTCTTAGAGCTTCCGCATACTTCCCGGTGCCGAGGCTAGCTCTCAGTGGCCTCATGGTTTCTCTTCCTTGCATCCACTCCAGATTGCACTGGGCCCCAGATATATGAACATTCCCTGCTTATGGGCTTTTTCCAGTTCTGTGAGATTGGAGGCAGACAGGATGCCCAAGCACAGGTGTGGATGTCACACTGATTACAGCGTGACAGATACTGTGATCAATGGTGCTTCTTCCTCCTTGGCTCTTCACAGAGAACCCTTGCCAGGCAGGCAAGGGCTGCCCCGCCCACTCAGGTAAAGCTGGGTCTTAGACCTGCAATGACCACTGTGTATTCCGAATGCAGTCAGAAGCACAGAGGCTTCCATAAGTAAAGGAAAACATAGAGAATAGCTCATGGGGCAGCAGCATGAGGAGCAGGAAGGAGAGTCCCTTCCACTGGAACATGACCTCCCTGGCCACAGACATCCCCAGGACACTGTACCATGCTCGCTCCTAAGCCGAAAGTAGACTTTCCTTCACCAAACCTCTGGCTTGTGCTCTTGGGGTAGATAGCAAATTGTGGTCATTACAGCGTAGAAACACACCTGGAAGCTACTAAAAAGAGCTAAGCTAAAAGCATAGAACCCTACAAAGAGGCTAACCTGGAACTATCAATTATAAGTGGTCAGAGCACATGAGACAGCAATAAATACCTTCACTTGAGAATTTCAGGGGCAAATCTAGATTAATCCCATCCCCCTCAGCGGAGGCCACCAAAACTGAACGTCCACGGACCAGAGACGCAGCACATACACAGAGCGTGTGCTTAGTATGGATTAGGCTTCGATGCTCGACACCACACAAACAGGAACAAAAGCTCATTTTGTGACTTGTTTCGTTATAACAAAATACCCAAGCCTGGCTGATGTGTAGGGAACAGAAATTTCTTTTCTTGTCGTTCTGGGGGTTGGGAAGTCGACCAAAGAATGTGAAGACTTGGATGTCTGAGGGAGCTTCTTGCTTGTCACGTGGCCTCTGAATGAGCGTCCTCAGAGAGGAAGATGGTGTGCTCAGACGAGAGAAGGGGGCAAGGCATGCTGGGAAAACACGTCCTGTCCCAGAAAGGGGGGCGGAGTTTATATGATCCGAGAGTGGGTTTGGGAGGAAAGGAAGGGTTGAAGGAGGGGGAGAGAGGGAAAAGGGGAGGAAGGGAGGGAGGGAGAGAAGAGTAAAAGACAAGAATGCTTCCTGAATCACAGATCTATCTCTGCTGCCTGAACTCAGCAGGACTTTCTCTTGGTCTCTCCCCAGGGAGGCGACACCCCGAGGCACAGGATGCTCTGCCAGCCGCTCTTCCCTCTTCTCTTGAACCATGAGCTGTCCCTTTAATCTGATCCCGGAGTCCTGTGTCTTCCACAGGAAGACTAATAATTTAGCCTGCAAGGAAAAACACCTCAGACACTGCATAGTACTTAAAAAAAACTTTATTATTCCCGTTCTGCAAACTAGAACCTAGTGTCAGTTGGTGTTGTGTCTCTTGGTGTTTATTACACTGTTGTTGCTTAAATCTCAGCCCATATCTGGGATATTCTGCCTTATTGCTGAGGTTAAGTCCCATTTGGCCCTGAACACCCTGTTTTATTTTCTTTCCCAGTACCCCTGTATTAGTACACACACACACACACACACACACACACACACACACACACACTCACACACTCACACACTCACATGCATGCACTCATATGCACGCACATGCACACACATGCTTCTGGGCTGTCCCACAGTGAGCATCTCAGCCACAACAGAAGGCTGCCTCCAACCATAGGCTGCCTCTGGAACACTGGATGCTGTGTTTAGAGCGCAGATCCCCAGACATCTGGCCCAGGGAGTAAGAATCAAGGCTGGAGCCAGAGGTCTTCACAAGTCCAGCTGCTTCCGGTGTGTGGGGGTCTTGCTCTTCTTTGGAACATTGGCTGCTGGGCAAAGGGAAACCCGGGAGCAGAGGCGCCTTCACCTCGTGCTACATCTTGTGCTAACTTCTACTTCCATGCTTTATGTGGTATCCCTCTCGCTTCCTACGTAGACCAAGCAATCTCAGCTCCTCGGTTAGCCCATCAGCATCTCCTCCTTCAGGCCAGGGTTGCGCTTTCTCTTTCCTGCCGAAGCTTGCCACACATACTTCTTTCATTTACTTTTAATACTTTTTAAATAAATCTATATATGTATGTGCCTCTGTTTGGCATCAGACTATAAAGTCACCAAAGCGTCAATGGAGTTCTTATATGGGGAGCTTTTATGGGACGTTGCAGTCTCTAGTTCATAATAGGCATTGGACTTTAAACATCAATTTTTGTTGAATGGATAGGGGGACAAAAAAGAATAAAACAAAAGTCAAGTTATCAATTTCCAGAGAGCTTTTCATATCAAACCCCATGAAAGGTCCATTCATTTCCCCCAAAACATTTATTACATAGACATCTGGAAGTGTGCGAACAGTAGAAAATTACCTTTTAAGGTAAACAGGGGAATTAAGATGATTTGCCTAGGCCTCTTTATTTTGCAGAGAAAGAAATGAAGGCTCAGAAAGGGCAAGCAGTTTACCCAGTAATGCACAGCATGCTAGCAGTAGAGTGCAAGCTGCACACCGTGACCTCCACTGACCGCTACCCAAAATGTGCACATCGTGATCTCCACTGACCTCACTAGGCATTGATCATGGGGCTATTTCATATTTTCTTCACATAAATTTGCCTAATAAACTTATCCAATCTTAGAACTGTAAAAAAAATTCCCTATTTATCAACTTTGCTCCTTGTATTTTAGTTTTTAAATGCTGCCAGGCACGTCTGCCTTCTCATCTTCCTGGGCTGATCTCAGACCAGAGAGATTTTTCCTAGAGACTATCTCACTCACAAGCATTTAGGAAAAGAAAATATGATCTATATCAACTGTATCCTTGGTCTCACAAATTCATCCAAAGTACAGTCACCTCCTCCATCTGTGTTTCCTCTCTCGCTTCTGTAATCAGATGTGGAAAATATTTAATATCCCGGTGGGTCCTCAGTTAAAATTGGCATATGTGATAAACGGCACGGGGCCGTTTAATTTGCTTTCCCACGGAAATCTTTATCTTTGCCCAGCAGCTTGACTGTAGTTAAATAAGAAAGAAAGGCCTTTTGAATAACTCTTGTGCAATATGAGGTCCAAAGCAGATCTATGAATAATTTATCAGGCCAGGATCTTGTTTCTGTTTTTGAATTATATTATGGAGGCCCTTGGAACTAGACCTGAGCCATAGTCACAGAGTCCCAAGAAGTTCCAGCTTGGATACAGACAGAATGTTGCTGCAACTCTTCAAACACAAAGCCAAGTTCAGCAGGGGTTGTGGTGGTGGGGGAGTCGGGGGGGGGGGCGGGTGTCGACTTCTTGTGTTGTATCCAAAAGGTTCTCAATTATCAACAAAAGATAGCATACCGACCCAGTGACTCCTCGTGGATTCCAGCGAGGGATTCCAGGAAACCGTAGCCTCGTGGGCGTTATGTGGTCTGAAATAACAGGAATCAGTGAAAATTTCAAGTGTAAATACACAACTGAGATTATTTACATATCACAACCAGACAAACACAACCCATCGAGCTGACTGTGTCATCCACAAGAAACAGAGACTCCTGGGCCATGTCCCAGTCCGGATCCCAGGCTCTGTAAACTCCATCTTGTCTCTGATTTTGTAACGGGCGGCACTTCCAACATCCCCTTTGCTGCGAGTGTCAGGAGAAGTTGAAACCCAGCACTTCTTGCGTAAGTCAGCCAGAGATGAAAAACACCACTGAGGACGCCCTGCTCAGCCCTCGACTCTGCTGTGAAAGCAACCTTGTCTTGCTGAGCCTGGGTCTGACCCCTTCATTCCTAGATAACTCCTGTTCACCCCTTAAAACGGTCATTTATTTTTAGAGCGATTCTGCAACTCCCAAACACTAGCAGAGAGAGGAGAGAAAGATCCACATGTCTCCTGCAGAACACAGGCAGGCTGACTTGTGGGAAATTGTCTCTGGATATAGGGCTGAAAAAGGAGATTCCTAATAGCAACTTCTGGTTGCCCAGATCTCGTGGCTACACATGCACGCACACATGCATGCACACGTGCACACCCCCCCACCACCAGTTTCATTTGTCCATCTTCTAGCAGAAATGATGGAGACCATCTATGGACTGGCAAATATCTTCACCTTTGCCTTCCTTGAGTGCTACTGAGACCATGTCACTGAATTTTAATTGGTTCTTTACCATTTATGGCATCAACTGCACTCTTGTTTTTTTAAGGTTTATTTTATTCTCTCTCTCTCTCTCTCTCTCTCTCTCTCTCTCTCTCTCTCTCTCTCTCTGTATGTGTGTGTGTGTATTGCCATATGTGTGTGGTTTACATATGGGGTCTCTTGCATCTGGGGTTGCAGGCATGTAGGAGCTAGCTGATGTGGGTGCTGGGACTGAACTCAGATCCTAAGTGGTTCCCAAAGACCTGTGTAATAAAAGCTTGGCCCTCAGTTCAGCTCTATCAAGGGTAGCTGGAGCCTATAAGAGGTCATTCTAGGAGTAGACCTTGAGTCACTGAGGGATGTACCCTTGGAGGAGGCTCAGCCTTAGCCACATGCTACATACAACACCACGATGTACTATGTCACTGTAGGAATAAATGGGAGGGCTAATCGGTTATGGCTGAGACCCCTGGAAATGTGATCCAAAGCCTTGAAAACATGTCTACAAGTAACAGTGTACAAACTGAGCAGGGTGTGTATGTGTGTATAAACTATATATATGTACGTATATATAGTTTATTACATGTATATACTTGCATCTAATAACAATAAAAAGCTATCATGTATGTAAAATAATTTTATTCATCTGCTATAATTATTGTCTCAAAGGTTCACTTCTGAATAAGCTCACCCTTCCTAGTTCTTTCTGAACGCTAGTTGGCTGGTTCAACTCAGATGTTCTGGCTCAAGCTTCTCTCAAAACTGACTGATTCAAACTGGCTTCTCTCCATTTCTGACTGAACTGCTCTGCTGCTTGGCCTCATGCTAACTCTATCAGTGTGTTCTAATCTTCTGACTCCTTCTTACTCTCTGGTTTCAACAGCCTCTGTTGACCTGAAGTGAACTGCATGGACTCCGGGATGAACTCAACTCCACTGCGCTGTACTCAACAGACCGAACAGAACTGACTATCCCTCTCACCCCGCATTGCTCTTAAATAGACTCTCCTCGTCATTTCTCATGGGAATTGGGCATATCCTATCTCTGACTCATTCTGTCAAATCTTTCTCTGATTCATCACTTTGTCTGCCCCTTAGTTAGACATCACTTTCAAACACAGTTGCTTCCTCCTGCCAACTAACTTTACCTACAATGTTTGGGATTAAAAGTGTGTATACTGAAGGTCTGTATTTCAGTCAGAGCAGCCATTGCTGGATTAAAATTCCTCTACACGTGGATTTGAGAGTGAGGAGGAACATATGGGTTTGGAGGGAGGAAAGAAAAAGGAGAAGTGTAATTTCATTATAATCTTAAAAATAAATTAAAACCCAAACCTTTTCTCTTTAAGCTGATTTATTTCAGTTGTCGGTGAGGTAGTGAAACCTGTCCAACATATCTGCCCTTAATATGGTACCATAGGTTGGAGATGGTCACAGGACCCTCGGTCTGATGTGGTATATTGTACATATCAGTTTGTCTGGGTCTTGGTACCCACTTGTATATTTATCATTCTGGATGTCTCTCATCATGATAGGATTGAATCGGTGAACTTTGAGAATGGTACAACATTCTCTGTATGATGGGGTGCATCTCACCTAGTTACTCCAAAACTCAAAAAAACCCCCAAAGACTTTACCCATGTCCCCTCACCCCTGTCTAGAGGGATGAGCTGCTTGGTGATAGCTTTGTCTTCAGCCTCGGCCTGTAACCTTACTTCACCTGAGTCCCCAGCATGAGGTCATTCTCTGCCAGGTGGACTTGCTAGACTCTATAAGCCAATTCCTTACACACACACACACACACACACACACACACACACACACACAAATTCACACATACAATCACACACACTCACAATCTCTAATAGCCCAGTTTCTTAGGACAGCCATGACTAAAACACAGATCCAAGGCCCCAAGCTTTCCTGTCTTTTTGTCCTCCTTCATATGGCATTGCATATGGGATTGTAGCAAAGCTTTTTTTTTTTTCTTTATGAGATAGGATCTCACTGAAAAATGTAGGCTGGCCTAGAATCCACGGTCTTCCTGCCTCCACCTTCCTAGTGCTGTGACCACTGATGTGGGAAATCATTTTCTTCCTCCTTCCTTTTCTTTCTCTGCTTCCCCTTCTCTCTTTCTCTCCCTCTCTCCTTCTCCCCATCCACCCATTTATCTTTCTTCCAAGGAGCAAATCCAGGGCCTTATCCATGCTGGACAGATGTTGTACCATTGAGTTACATCTCCAGATCTTAGAATTTGTTGAGTACTTAGTAAATGCCAATTATCAGGTGATGGTGTTCGCACACCCACCCACATATGTGGGGCTAGGGAGTGATGGGACAGGGAGGAGCAGGCCTGAAACAAGAGTGGGGTGTGGAGGCAGGTCCAAACACAGAAATCTAATCCTGAGATTGGCAGGAGTAGAATTGCTCACCCCCTTCCCAAGCCCGCGTGTCCTGGTGTATGTAATCCTGTGCCCCACACCCTTACCTCACCAGGGGAGGTCACATAGACATTAGCCAGGTAAAATTTTCTTTCCCCTTATAAGGTCATATCCAGTAGCACCTGGTATTTCTCCTCATGCTAATTAGGCATCCCTAGCATCCAGGCCCTTGTCAGTGATGTACACTCACCTCTGTAGCCCATTCTCACCTCCTCAAAGGTTTAAATAGCCTTTGTTGACCCCCCCTAAAACTGAAGTAGGTCTTCAAAGTTATTCCTGGGTGTGCTCTTTACCTGGCATTCACAGCTGACCAAGATCCTGCCTGCACCCACCTACCACAGCTAAGCTTCCCTTCCTACAGTTCAGCCCTGGTATACAGCAGCCTGTCTACCCCAGTGGGAAAAGCAGACATGCCTCTCCTCCCTCACTTACACATGGAAATAGATCTTTTTAAAAAATAGAAACACCATACTTCATAAAACATTTCAAGAAGGTCTATACCAGTATCAGTAACAAAGGATGCTATATGTTTAGGGATTGGATGCGACTGTAAACTAAAAGGTAGAAAGAGCTTCAGCCTAGGTTCTTCTCCTCTGGGATGATAAAAACAATCTGCTCTCTCATTAAGAAGGGCCACTGCCCTTGCCATCTCTCCACCACAAACCCACCATCCCTGCCCTGTGTATACCATGTGATCATAGAACCTCTCATGTATTTGAGCAGTTACAGTGTGCTTGGTCCTGGCTATGTATGTCAAATATCTTATGTTATTTAGTATTTACAGTAACCCTATGATATAAGTAAATTCTTAGCTTTAACTTATAGAAGAAGAGTCAGGAGTTTAGAGATGTTGAGCAGTGTGCTCAATGAGAATCCGACAGCTTGCCCATTGCACCATGCTGACCGCCATCCCTGCACCAGGCTGATGGCCATCCCTGACTTACATGCTAGCGGGTGCTGCATTCAAGTGATTGCCTGGAAATCAAGTGAGTTTATGAGCATCCAAGGAAGCGCAGGGCTAGAAAGGACTGAAGGGAAAAAGAAAAATGGTCTTCGCAGAGAAATCTCTTTAAATGTTAAATATTAGATGGCTCTGTGGATGTGGGATGATGGACGGTGCCAGGAAACTTGGTAAGGTTGACTGGGTTCAGAGTCTCTGGTGCCCAGGCACCCACTTGAGCTGGTAGGTGGCTCCTTGCTCTGTACCAAATTCCTGGCCTGGAACACGTGCCACATTTCCCACCTAGGAAACATGACCTGTGGTCACTATGATCATAACAGAGTTCTCCATGCTAATGAGTTTCTAGAGGCTCTGAAGGTTTAGCCAATAAGCATCCCTTTCCGGACATTCCTTCCTGGAAAAGGTCATTAATCTCTGGTCCACCCTGAAGAGGTGGTGTGAACCTATTTTTCACAATAAACAGTTTGGAACCAAGGATGGCCTCATTCATCAAGAACCACTATGCGGAACATGGAGAAAACCTTCATCTACAGAGCCCAGCAACCTAAGTCTCCCGAAGAAAGCCCCTCCTGCACTCCCAGACAACCACAGCTAGTTCTCAGCTCCTCCACAACTTCCAGTGGCATCTGGCTGTCTAGGAGTCTGAGAACCCCCAGCCTGGGCTCCTCATTGCACACCCATGGACCCCAACCCTCCATCCTGACTCCTCTGTGGTTTCCAGCAGTGACTGGATGCCCAGGAACTCCAGCTTTGACCTCATATGTGTATATATATATATATATATATATATATATACACACATATATATATATATATATAAGATTTATTTATTTATATGTAAGTACACTGTATCTGTCTTTAGACACACTAGAAGAGATCATCAAATCCCATTACAGATGGTTGTGAGCCACCATGTGGTTGCTGGGATTTGAACTCAGGACCTTCGGAAGAGCAGTCGGTGCTCTTAACCGCTGAGCCATCTCTCCAGCCTGACCTCCCATATCTGTGTTTTCCCACCCCCTGAGTGAGGTATCAGTGCTTCCCTCTAGCCCAGCACCAGACGGCAGGCACAGGGTAGATGCAGACTAGTGCTCTAGTTTCCACACACTAGTGACAAGGCAAAACATGGACTACACGTGGCTATGGGCACTTGCCACCTGATGGCTCTACTGGTATGCATGCTTGCCACCAGGCCTGATGACTCGAGTTTGATCCCTGAGACACACTGTGGAAGAAGAGAAGAACTCCAGTATGTTGCCATTTGACCTCCAAATGTTCATTATGGTATTACTGTTCCCCGCCCCCTTAAAAAATAAGTACAATGTAATTTAAACGTTTTAAAAAAAGATACATTAACTGCGCTCTAGGAACCTTGAAGGAGGTAGATTTAGGACATAGCTTTCTCTAATCTCCACTCATCACAGAACTCTTTTTGAGAGACTCTTCCTGCTGGGGAACACATTTTGAGCAGTGTTATTGCAATGGGATTTGTTCCTTCCATAAATTTAAGATACAAGTTTTTCAAATCTCAAAGAAATAAGATACCCTGTGTTTAAAGCTGGCAAGACTATCTTTAACAACAACAACAACAACAACAAAAAATAACCCAAACGAAAACAACAACAAAAAACAAACCACTAATGGGAGTAGTAGACTTGGCCATTTATTATTTAAATCAGTTTCATCTTCCAGTGATTTCCTCCCTGCATAATCACCCTTAGATAGCCTTCTTACCACTGGCATTCAAATGCTCCAGCAGCAGCCTATTAGGAGTTATTGACAAGACAAATGCTCAGCCTTCTCATGGACGGTCACTGGATGACTTGGTGGCTCTTTGGATAATGCAGTTTGAATGTGAAGTGCCCCCCCCCCCCCCAGATGGTTAGGGAGGGTGGGGACTCGCGGGGGCGGGGCAGGGGTGGGGCAGGGGTGGGGCTAGCCTACTTGAAGGACCGGAACTTGTCTCTGAAATGACCCTGATTTACTGAGAGATGAGAAATAAACTCCCACTCTGCCACCATGGATCAAACCAATTTAGTAGCCATTTGTCTTCTTCACTGTGATGGGCTGCTCCCTCTGAATTATGAGTCAAAATTGCAAATCCTACGTCCCCTAGGGTGGTCCTGTCACAGACATAGGATAAATAGCTAATATATACAATTTGTACAGTAACTAGGGTCTTTGCCTTGACAAGCTTAACTTTGTGGTTCTGAGGCCTTTGGAGGAGGAGGAATTTGGATGGCTTTGGAGCTGTGGGCCAGAGATCCCCAGAATGCTACAAGCAGAGCTTAGTGGTTCATCCCGGGGGGGGGGGGCGGGGGACGGACGCAGAGACTGGGGTACAGACTTGTTAAGGCCGCGTTTGTGGGATTTCAGAGGGGTAAGGACTCTCTTGGGAGCCAGGCTAGAGACCATTTGTATAAGCTTCTGGCTAAAGTTCTAATGGTGTCCTGCCCATGTCCGGATAGTTTCAGGTCTGGATTGAAAAACAAATTGTTGGGCAGAAGAAACGTGATGACTGCACAGTGAGCCTACCCTGTGGCATGGTTACTGCTTTGAGATGCACGTTTTCTTTCCTCCATGTAATGCCCATCAGTCCATGGGAGCCAGGGGGCAGAATGTTAGCTTTGAACGGGAATTGCTCCCATGGGATCACGTGACTGAAAACGTGGTTCTCAGTTGCAGCCACTGTTTAGGGACGCTGCGGATCCTTTAGGAGGTGGGGCCATTCTAGAGGGAAGGCTGCAGAAGGCAGACCTTGGGGAGGGATAAAGCTTAGCCTTAGGACAATGTGCAGGCTTCAGTCGTCTTTTCCTATCATAGTCGTCCAGGGGGCAGAACTTAGGTTTTTAGACATAGAATCAGGTGTCTCTCTTTACTTGCTCAGTCATCTCACTGGCTCAACCCTTTATTTTTCAAATCTCATACGTAAAGTATCTAAAATTACATTTATCTATGTATCTAACTATCATCTATCTATCTATCTATCTATCTATCTATCTATCTATCTATCTATCTACCTACCTACTGATGCCGTTGCACATATGTAGAAGTCAGAGGACAACTTGTAGGCATTGGTCATCTCCTTTTACCATTTGGTCCTGGGATTGAACTTAGGTTGTCACGCTTGGCTATAAGCACCCTTACCTACTGAGCCATCTTGCCAGCCTTAGATCTACGGTTTAAAGGAAGAGTCTGAAGGGTGTGATGGCAGCGATTCTTTTGAGGTCACACAGTCTGTTCGAGGTCAAAGGGCGGATCTTCACATCTGGACCTCGTCATGATAGTGTAGACCTCAGCCTCACAGAACGAGCCACTGCTGGCTGTCTCTCTTTGGGAAAAAGAGTTCTCAGACGAGAGACATGAGCTTCTTGGGTGGCTAAGGCAGTGCCTGTTGGGACCAACAGAGAAACTCGGCTTGTGTTTCTGTTTTCGCTCCACTGTGGTTCATGGATTGTGATCATCCCCTGGCTGTGGGAGAATCCCAAGAGGGGAAGAGTTTACGTTCTCTGTGGGGGACTTAGTTCTTCAATCACTGCCTTGCGAACCGTGGAATATGTGACTTCTGCTGCTCCAGGCTGAGGACCATTGTGGGGCACCCTCCAGAGAAAAGATGGAGAAAGAAGGCCGAGGACTCCTGTGGGGACTGGCCCAGAAGTCACGGAGAAAGCGTGCCACTGGGATGGGAGTCGCCCTCTGGGGAGAGTGGCTGGAACCACCTAGCTTGAAAGTCCAGGGGAATCTCTGGCTGCTGAGGTTGGAGATCGGGAGGTCTGTGGTAGTTCTGGGATTCATTTTACAACGCGGACAATGAAGTAATTGATTGACTCACTGTTTGCCATTATGATTACATTTCTGTGGTTTTCCTTATGAAAATAAGAGCTAGCAGGGAGGATGGTACAATACGGAGGGAATGGCTTGGAGCCTTGCCCACCTTCACTGAGGGAACCGGGAAATGGGGTTTGAAATAAGGACAGGGAGCAGACGGCCTCTCTCACAGAGACATGGGAAACCTTGGCACCAACATCCTCCAGTTTCATGCAGAGGGACCCTGTTCCCAAGATGGAGAAATAGCAAGTGTTTAAATGTTGCTTGAATATCTAATATGGACTGGATGCTGTGCCGGGTGTTGGAAATACTACAGAAAGCAAGAGATGAGTGTCTGCCTTTTGTGATCTATAGGCCCAGAGGTACAATCTGGAAACAAACCCAGAGCCAGACTCCAGAGCCCCTGGTCACATTGGGTGATATTTTAAAAATGTCCCATCTTGTAACCTTCATCACTTAAGATTTTGCACATGTCCCTGAAGAGCTCACTGAACATCTGGGGGCTTTAGCATCTGTGCTTTGCAGACACAAAGAGGGCTGGGGAAGTGGCTCAGTGGGTACCTGATGGCCAGGCAAGTGCAAGGACCTGAGGTTGGATCCCCAGACCACACATAAATCTGTAAGCAGTAACATGTCTGTAATCCCAAAATGCTTAGGGCGAGATGGAAGGCAGAGACTGGAGAATCACTGGAAGCTTGTGGGTTAGCCTGGTATATGCTGAATGTGTGGGCTAGCCTGGCATGTGCTAAGGGGAATAACAAGAGCCAGTGCCTCCAATATGATAGAAGATAAGATCAGAAACCTGAGGTTGTCCTCCGACATTGGTAGGTGTGCCTTGTACTCACACATTCGCACTCTTACATCACACACACATGCATGCATACATACACACACACACACACACACACAGACACAGATACATACACAGACATACACAGACACATAACAGACACATACATAGATACACAGAAACATACATAGATACACACACAAAGACACAGATAAACACACAGAGACACACACAGACACAGATACACACAGAGACATATACATAGATACACATACATAGATACAAACACACAGATACACACGGATACACACACACACAGACACACACACTGACACACAGAGAAAAATAAAAGACTATATATTCACCCATTATTTATTTATGTGGTATTTACTGAGAACTTGATACATCCCATTCTTAAAGCTCACCAAACCCACAGACTAGGAAGGTTTAGCCGGGAGTAAATTTCCATCTGTCAGTGACTCTTTCTGAATATTAACCCACTGACAGCAGGCAATTCTGGACATAGTCTCTGTCATTTCGCCAAACAAAGCTAGTGTATTCCTGCAAGCACTTGGTAACCCAGCCTGGGCCCCCTTCCCTCCCTCCCTCCCTCCCTTCCTCCCTCCCTCCCTCCCTCCTTTTTTCCTTGTATGAAGCTGCTACCTTCCCACCTGGGGAATGACCTCTTACACCAGCTGAATTAACAAGAGAGAGCAAGGCCACGTAGGTGAACACTGGAGTTGGAACAGTTAACAAATTCTCCTTCTGTAGCTGCCCCAAGTTACAAAATCTATATTTTCCAAATGAGAACTCTTCCTGTGTCAAGATTTTATTGAACGCAGTGGAGGTGTGAATACTGGATTATAGCCATCAGCGTATGGGGCAAACAGAAATCTGGCTCTATCCCCAACAGGGGCCAGGGCAAGAGGGAGAAAAAGAAAAAAATGCAAGATGTCATGACTATGCTTGACACGTTCAGATTAAGCAAAGGGAGAGAGGCCAGCTTGTTATCAGAGCAAACAGTGTTATCTGCTAGCCTGCATGGGAACGCCCAATATTAACCCACTAGGACCCCAGAAGATATTTCCTCATAGCTGGGGAATCGAATTCCTCTGGCAGCTGGTTTTCAAGGCAGGAATGTGGGTCTAGCCCCTTGCCTTGTTAGAGTGGAGATTGTGAGGAGTGTATTGTTTGGGGGGTGTCTATGGGACCCCAAAGGGAAGCAACCCACTGCTGGCACTGAGATTCTTTTTATTTGCTGTCTTATGATATTTGGGACCCATACAGGGTAACTATTTAAACTCATCTATATATGAACTGAACATATATACATAAATATATGTGTGTGTATATATATATATATATATATATATATATATATATATATATATATAATGTGTATATATGTCCATATATGTATTGTATATATGTATATATTATAAATGTATAAATGTATGTATGTATGTACATATGTTTGTGTATATATGCATATATGTAGATATGCATATATGTATATATAAATATGTATATAGTGTATATGAGTATATGTATATATGAGTATATGTGTACATGCATATATATGTAAATATGTATATGCACATATAAATATATGTATATATGTTTGTATGCATACATTTATATATGTATGTATACATTTATGTATGCATATATTACATATGTATATATGTGTATATAAGTATATACAAATGTGTATATGTAGACATGTATGTATAAATGCATAATACATATATGTATGTGTATATATGTATATGGAACTGAACAGAAAGTTCTTGAAATGCAGTGAAGATATGCTATCTCTCCCACCCCAAGTTTCCAGGTTATTATTTCAATATGTATACTTATTTATTTATTTTTTAAAATCATGAAAGGCGCACTAGTATCCACCTCTTAGGACTGGTGGAGTGATGAAATAAAGCCATGTGGGAAGAACTTCAGAAATTATAGTCATTGTTATCATTTCTATAGGAATTTCAGCCGATGCTTAACCCGCTGGTCTTATGTTTCTCTGGGGCACTAAAGCTTGAGATTAGGTACCACAAACACAAAAGCAAGTGATGAGTGAGGGAGACAGCTCAGTGGGCAAGCACTAGACACACAAAGGTAGGGGTGCAGAGACACTGTCTATAATCCCAGCCCTGTTATAGGAAACTGGAGACCAAGACAGGAAAATCTCAGAGCCCACAGGCCAGTTAGCCTGGAGAATGAGCACAAAACAGAGGGGCTTGCCTCAAGTGTTAGGGAGGTGAGGACTGATATCCAAGGTCATCCTTTGTTACATTCTATGGTATGCGTACACACACACACACACACACACACACACACACACACACACACACACACACAGAGTCATAAAAATAACAACAGCAAACTGGCCAAATCTGACCTCTGCCTGGCTTTTTATTAATAATTTATCAAAATCTAGTTATTTATTAATGTATTTTTCTAGTGGACGTGTCAGGGCTCAGAGATGTGACAGAGAATACCGGGCCTGAAGGTAAGTTTGCTAAACTTGATTGATACGACTATATTTTAATTTTTCTTTTACAGTAGTTTTGTATATAGCTATAATTCATTACTTCGGTTTCTTTCTATAACTCAAAAATGTACACACGAGACAGGACAACCTGAGACAGTTACAGCGTATCACCCATCATGAGAAGTGTCTTTTTCCAGAGAGAATATGAGAGGTTTCATTGTCTGGCAGCTGGTAACTGATTGGGCACCTCTTGGCGGACTTGCCAAGATGGCTGCTTCTTTAGCAAGATGGCTGATTGTTTGGCTTTTTGTCCCCTTTCTTTTGTGACAGTAACTAACTACTGTCTTTTCACCTCCTCTTTAGGGAGGACTCCCTTCTCCAGGGCTTTCTAGCTCCTAGACTTTCCATGTCCTCTTTCCCATATCCCACCTCTCTCCTCACCTGGTGTAGTGCTCCCAGAAGAAGCTCTGGCAGGCTCTGAGCTTCATCATACCAGGGGGGACCAGGGTGTCACAGAACCAGGAAATGCCAGCAGTCCTCTGTGGCCTTTGAAGTTCAGGCTTGGGAAACAGGGGAGGTTGGCAAATGTTTGCAAATCCCCAGGGAAACCTGGGGAAGCAGTTGGGGAAGAAGTCTGCCTTGTTCTAATTTTAAGTCAGCCTACCACTCTAGCTCATCATTCATTTCCCTCAAGTCTGTTTATAGTTAATTAATAATTAAAATTTATTGTACTTTGTGTGTTTATGTGCGCATGTGGAGGTCAGAGGGCATCCTCCAGTGCCATTCCTAAGGACCTTCCTAAGCTCTTCACTTATTTTTGTTCGATGAGGCACTTAATTAATTAATTTCCAATCTGTGATTAATTAATTTTGGTTTTGTTGAGACAAGGTTTCTCCTTGTAGCCCTGGTTGTCTTGGAACTCAGAGATCTCCCTGCTTCTGCCTCCCAAGTGCTGCATTAAAGGTGACACCACTCTACCTGGCTCAGTGACATCATGTATTTATAATTTATTTAACATTTTACAAGAAAAATAGGTTATATCTATGGCAGTATGGATAAACTCAAAAAGATTGTTTTGCCAAAGACAGGCTCAATGGAGCTGATACAGGAGAAAGACATTTATACAGAATATACAGGCTGACAATATAAATATGGAGAGTGGTGTCCTCCAGAGAGAGTTGACAGGCCATCAGGGAACAGTTAGACATGGTAGAAACACTCCTCTCTGATGTAGATATGTTTGTGTAGATTTATAATGTGTCAAGTCATGTCAAACTCATACTGTATGCTGCTTTCAAAATTGTATCCCGGTTTTTAAAACGCAGACTCAAAGATAGATGTTTCATGAAGTTATGGAAATGGGATGTTTTGGGGACGTTAGTCTTATCCTATGCATTCTGAAGTCTAAAGTGCCTTGTGCCCTCTGCATTAGTGGGACCTGGTTGAGCAGTCAGGAAAGCAGAGGCAGGCAAGGGTCTTTGTAAACTGGAGGCCAGCTTAGTCTAAATGGCAAGTTTCAGTTTTAAAGTAAAAAATGTCAATGTCTTTGAGCGAGTTTGGGCGCTCAATCTTCAAACACTGGAAGCCAATACCCTGCTGGTGATGGGTCCTACACACTTTCATAACAAGTTTCTCTTTATAATACAGGGTTTGGGGGGCTGGGGAGGCAGACCAGGATTCAGTTCCCAGCACCTACACAGTGGCTCTCAACCATCTGTAACTCCAGTACTGGGGTATCTGGCGCCCTCTTCTGGCCTCCATGGGCACTGCATGCACATGACACACACATACATACACACACACACACACACACACACACACACACACACACACACACAGTCCAGCGTCATAGATATTAAATAAAAATAAGCAAATCTAGAAATAAATACATACACACATACACATATACATGGTTGATTTATACTTTTTCCATTTCAAAATTACCTCATGTTTATGTGGCATAAGAATATTCTTCATTTTATGGTTTCTCAGCAAAAGTTGTCTTTCTGTCTACAGCATGCAGGCTTCACCATTGTGTACAGTTTTGCAGTGTGGAGGTGCCCATCTGGCTAAACCACCAAAGTCTAACCTGTCCCCTCTTGTCTTAGGCTGCAGGTGGCTTCAGGGTCACTGCGGGAGTTCCAAAGTTTTGGAGTATGGGACATAGAAAAAGCCTAGCTTTGGGTCTTTTATTTGTTTCTTTTTCTCTTCTTTTTTTTTTAATCCTGTAAAGTTCATTCCTTTCCTATTGCTCTCATACCTAGACCAGTCCTGTAGCTCCCAATGTCTAAAAAGCCCTTGCAACCATGTTGCTTTCTGCTTAGTTTTAAGTGAACACTGGGAGCCTACTCTTTGTTCTGCCATTGTTTTCTTTCTTTCTTTTTTTCTTTCTTTTAATTTTTTTAATTTTTTCTTTCTTTCTTTCTTTCCTTCCTTCCTTCCTTCCTTCCTTCCTTCTTTCTTTCTTTCTTTCTTTCTTTCTTTCTTTCTTTCTTTCTTTCTTTCTTTCTTTTTTCGAGACAGGGTTTCTCTGTGTAGCCCTGGCTGTCCTGGAACTCACTCTGTATGCCTGCCTCTGCCTCCCAAGTGCTGGGATTAAAGGCATGCGACACCATGCCCCTGCCATTGTTTTCTATGAAGTCCCCTTTGTTTAGGCTGACAAAATGTATTTATTATGTTGTCTGTACTGAAACTCCCTCCAGATGACACACACCCCATTTATAAGGTGTGTGTTGGGAGGGTGTGTGTTTGGGATCTGCATAAGTTTTTTACAAAGCTCTAAAGAGAGATAGAACAATGGACAAACTACAGGTGAGAAAACTGGAGAATTTGGGACAGGGTGTCTACCCACCTTTGTCTAAGGAGCAGGGAATTGACATTCCCACCTCTGCGTTATTCTGAACAAAAGGGCTCTGGGGTATCCGTGTTGTTTTCTGTGTCCCTTCCTACCTGTCATTGTGATGTGATTTCCCTACCAACCAGTTGGTTCCTCTTTCAAATGATAGCCCAGTTGCCCTTAGGTCAAAGCAGAATGTAACTGGGCAGGATCTGTGAGATCTCTTTCAGGAGCCTCCGGGACTCCAGTAGCCCTGTGGTACTGGCAACCTCGGTCTGGTGTGGTCATCCCTGACAGGCTCGGTGAGAGGATAAAGTGTCATGATGCGGTGGAAAGCTTTTCACTTTTTAGTGACATATCAATAACAACTCTTCGGTACATGATAGAGTTTTAAATTTTTTTCCTTAGGGGAGCCCCTCCCTGCTTATCCTCTTATGAATCACCATTATACTTATACTCATTAATCTATATATTATAATACTATATACATTAATTTATTAATGTACATAATTATAAATTAATTATATAGTTAATCAATGATTAATTAAACTCATTAAAATTATATAACAATTAATAATTATACAATAATCACATAATTAATAATATAACAAATTAATGATCATAATTAATAATTGTATGAGACATATAATTAGTAACTTATAATTAATGATTATATAATGTATAATTATTAATATATTATAATTTATATACATTAATTTATACTCAGAATGCCTTAAATGCTAGCTCATGCTCATGATCCTATAGGCTATGGAGGATTTCCCCTCTAGTTTTAGGATTTATTTTTACTTAGGTGTATTTGTGAGTGTACACATAAGTGCAAGGCCTCCCAAGTCCAGAAGGCGGCTTTGGATCTCCTGGAGCTGGAGTTACAGATGCTTGTGGGTGCTGGGGACTGAACTCAGGTCCTCTGGAAGAAGAGTAGCAAGCACTCTTAACTGCTGAACTGCCACCATCCCTATAGCCCTGCTCCCTGGTTTCAAGTGTGTGCTCTTTGTGACAGTCTGTGTGCACACTTCCTGAGCCTTCCCTTTAATCTGCTGATCTTGCTAGGTCCGAGGAAGTGGGAACACTCTAACATGCACCCCGTGCCTTTCTTTCTCAAAGTGATGATGCTGAGACCAGCGCAGCTCAGGAGCTTCTGACTACCACGGTCTCACACACCTCAAATCTTCCCTCAGGTTCAGCTGTGCACAAGAGAAAGGGCCTTGGATGGCGTGATGGCACATGCTTATGATCCCAATGCTCAGAAGGACAGCTGCAGGATTGAGGCTATCATGGGCTATAGAGGCTATCACGGGCTATGGAGTGAGTATTTCAATACTGGAATGCATATTGAAACCCTGATTGAAAACGACATGACTAATGTAAATAAACATGGAGGCCTGTGATAAGATAGCAACGTCCTAGGAAAGGAAGCTGTAAGGGGTTTTGTGTTTTGTTTTGTTTTGTTTTGTTTTTCTTGCTTTCAATCTGTTTCTAAAAGTAACATATGCTGGCCTTGAACGTTTGAGCAGTGAAGACATCTGAGTAAGCAGGACAAAGCCTCATGGAAGACATTGAGGGTGGCGGGGAGGTGGTGGTGCGGTTGAGGTACTATTTGTCTAGACTGGTTTTTGTTTTTGAACGGTGCTGGATTCTGATGTTAGTAATAATGAAGCCCAGTAGAGAAGCTCTGATCTCCCACAATCTCCAAAGCCTTGGAAAATACCCAGACCTGTTCTCTGGAGTTGGCCAGAATTCCCACTAAATGTTGTTCTTTCTTAAAACAAATACTGAAAATGCAAGAGAGCATTCTTAGTTCACGTCCTATTTTTGCTTAGTGACTACCGTTCCTACACTGTTTCCTAGACTGTTTTCTAAGTAAACCTCGGGGGCAGCAGATCCATGACAGGTAAGACAAGCTGCTGGTGCTATATGGATATTCAACTACCATCTGAGCATGGCTTCTCAAAGGCAACGCAGATCCAACTTTGGTCACACAACATGGAAATAGATAATGCTGACTCATGACTGGGAAGACCAGAAAGGGGACTAGAATTTGTTGTAGAAATTATTTAAATCCTGGCCTGGGGTTTCTAACCCATTTTTAACCAATTAGCTCCTGAATGAAAGATACACTTAAAACCTTTATATTTACAATAAGCCTTAAACAACACAAGAACTGGGCAGTTGTCTACCCTCTGTGTTATTAGAATCTACTTTCCAATGCATAACCCTGAGTACTTTTCAATGGATAACCCTGAGTTATTACTTACCATGTTTCATCTGGGCTGCTCTTAACGCCAGTCGGCCAGCCCTCAGGGCCATGTTTTTGTTGTTGTTTTTTTGTTTGTTTGTTTTATTTTGTTTTTGTTTTTTGTTTTTTTGTTCTTTTTTTTTGAGACAGGGTTTCTCTGTGTAGCTCTGGCTGTCCTGGGACTCACTTTGTAGACCAGGCTGGCCTCAAACTCAGAAATCTACCTGCCTCTGCCTCCCGAGTGCTGGTGGCGAATGCCTTTAATCCCAGCACTCCGGAGAGCCATGTTCTTATGACTCACCCAACCCTTGGCTGCCTCTCCCTCACCTCCACCACTCTTCTCCCCTCCTGTTCCTCCTGAGAAACATCGACCCCACCTCTGTCTCTTCTGCCGGGCTATTGGCTGTCGGCATCTTTATTTACCAATCAGAAGTAACTTGGGGGCAGGGTCACTCAGTGTCTTCTGTGTGGACTCTCTCATTTCCTGGGCACGAGTCTTGGAGCCCCCAATTAGCATTAGAATACAAGCAGCATTAGGCCAACCACGACAGGAGTTGGGGCAGGTTTAATTTTGAACCTAGCCTGGGAATGCTCTGGCTTGGGGTGAATCGTTTTCATGTTACTCTGGAGTATTAAAGTAGTTCTTTATTTTTTATTTATGTATGTCTGTGTGAGTGTGTGCCATTTGTATGTATGTGTGTGTGTATGTGTGTGTGTGAGAGAGAGAGAGACAGAGACAGAGAGACAGAGACAAGGAAAGGTGTTCGTGAAGATGCCTGTGGTAACCAAAAGAAGACATCATGTTCCCCTGGAGCTGGAGTTTCAGGTGATTGTGAGTTACTCAACATAGATGGCGGGAACTGAACTTGGATCCTCTGGAAGAGCCAATTCAATGAGCCATCTCTCAGCCCTAAAGATGCCCCTTTATGCAATGCAGCGTTTGTTATATCTAGTGACACTTTCCCATCAGTGAGTACTGTCTTTGTTCCTTCTCTATCCCCAGCCAAATATCTATCCATAACTTGATTTAGAGCAAAGGAGGTATGGCCTGTATTATTGAGAGGGTCTTAGTTATTTTTTCTGGAAGATATAATTAAGGTCTCCCCAAAATGGGACTCGGTTGGCAGGTTGGAAACTCGACCACCATCCCCTACCGCCATCTAAATCATTTACCCAAACAAAAGCAGCCCATGTCCCTCCTTGATTTATGAGATGAAATCCATTAAAGATGAAATCCACGGTGGTCTTGGAATGTAGAGCTCCAAGAAGCAAATATTTATTTCCCAGAATAATAATGATCGGTGCTGACCAAGCAGGAAGTGAATAGCGGTGCACATGTGGGCAGAAAACACAGCTTTGGGTGCGCCTGGATTCCAGGCAGCCTGCTTCCTGTAATTCGCTCAGGAGTTGATTTTTAAAGAATGCTTCCTTTGGAGCCCAAGTTCTTCCTACTTGGTTCCAGCCCAAAGGTGAACATTTTTGGGAAAAGGTTAAGTCTTTTCAGATGTCTTGGAGGCTCACGAGGAGGAGAAGCTAAACCGTTCTCGCATGCGCGTTCTTTCCAACCTCATGCCGGACCGCCAATGAGTTTGACCGTCGCTAGCTTTGTTCCGTTTTGAGTGTCTCACGGTTTGCTCAAAACTAGTTTATGGGAAAATAAAATTTTTTTCAAATAAATTCCCCAAATAGCTACTGTGGTACTTGCTTAGAAAAGTCAACCTTTCAAAGCATGAGAAAGGTGATTCTAAAAGTGTCTATACAGAAATGATCAACAGGAAAACCGGTAGGGTGGAGTACATTAAAATTCCAGAAAATAATAATAATAATAATAATAATAATAATAATAATAATAAAGAATGAACCACAAGACATAGTTAAGCTTTGAAGTACCCATAGATTGGGTAAAAAAAAAATGTTCAAAGTTAAAACCGACGCTGTTAGTTCAGCTTCAACAGTTAGTAGCTGTGTGTCCCCAGTTATGGTACTTCCTGTCTCTCAGTCCTAGACTTCACTTCTCAGGGGGTCATGATAGACTTCTACCTTAGAAGATGGTTGGCTAAGGCAGGGATAGTGGTCTGTGATTCCCCCAATTCTCTAACCTCAGCCTTTGGAAAGCTGAAATCAAAGGTTTGCGAACTTGAGTTTGACCTGGCCTGCATAAGGAGACCCTGCTTTAAAAAAAAAAAAAAGTTAGCATGAAACGAAATAATAAACAGAAAGTATTCAGAAACATGAATAGATATTATCCTGTGTCTACAATGTTTTCTGTGACTTATACTTCTGCTGCCTTAAGCTAAGTGCACATATTATCTAAGAAATAAATGCTGTTTTCATGGTTATTCGGTTCTCAAAAATCTTCGTCCCAGCTCCACATGTTTTCCCTTAGCTTGGTGATTCCAAGTAACACACCAGCTTCTCTCTGTAGTGAAAGTGTCTTGTCACCAACCCCTCCCCCTGCCCCCCCATCACAGTGCAGATGGAATGGGACAGCTTTGGAGTATGAGCTATCAAATATGCATAGTAAAAATTCCACAGCTCTGCGGGCACTTAATCTACTCTGGAAGAACAAAAGGTGAATCGTGTGGAAAGAGAAGATGTTTGGCTCCTGGCAGGCCTCTGTGCTCAGCCTCTCTTTATCATCCTGACATTTTGTCTCATCTAAGAACATGAGTGTTCCTGATGCCACCGATTTTAAATTACTTTATGCATTTCTTAAAAAAAAAAAAAAGAACAAGCAAACTATTTTAAGGACCTAAAATTTTTGTGTGTGTATATGTTGAGTGTATGTGCAGATGTGTGCAGTGTCCAAAGGAGGCCAGAAGAGGGCGCGAGATCCCCAGAGCTGGAGTTATAAGCATTGAGAGTTGCCTAATGTGGGTGCTGGGAACTGAATCCTTGCCCCCTGCAGAAGCAGCCTGTGCTCCGAACCTCAGAGACACGTCTCCAGTCTTACGCTTCTCTTTTATACGATATAAATCCATTCCTGAATTTCTCTTCGGTTGTTTGTTTCCCTTTTTCGAGACAGGGTTTCTCTGTGTAGCCCTGGCAGTCCTGGAACTTGCTCTGTAGACACAGGCTGGCCTCAAACTCAGAGATCCATCTGCCTCTATCTCCTGTGTGCAGATATGAAGTGTCTGTAGTAAACATATTTAAAACACAGTGAAAGCATTTAAAGTGTGTTTACTACAGACACTTAATACTTTAGGTTGAAGTGTTTCTTAATGCTTTCTGTTTTTTAGCCTGCCAATATCTCCTCCAAGCCTCCTCTGGTCCTAATACACAGCATGTCTTTGGAATTAGAGTGACTGACATTTTCATTTACTTTTTGAACACTTTATTTGTTTGTTTGTTGCACTGTAGATTGAAGCCAGGGCTTAGCACACACTATCTCTTAACTCTAAGGCAGTGGCTCCCAACCTTCCTAATGCTGTGACCCTTTAATATCTTCATGTTGTGGAGACAACCCCATGCCCCCAACCATAAAATTATTTCATTGCTACTTCATAACTGTACTTTGCTAAAGTTATGAATCATAATGTAAATATCACCACCTAAAGTTGAGGGCCACTGCTGAGGGCTCTGGGCACACCACATCTCTGCTTTTTGGGAAGTCTGTTTCCATATGCCAGCTTGTCTTGACATACAGACACACCTGTAAGCATGTCTAATTTTACCATCAAAAGGCAAAGAGAGAATACGTCTCAAAGGTAGAAAATGCCCCCAATTTTATAATCCTTGAGTGGCAATGTGAATCTTAAGAAAACAAAAGAGGGACTTAAACTTCCTAAATAAGAAACTTATGACGGAAGGCCCAAGGCATTTATTTTCTCTTTGCACAAATAGTATGTGTTCTCTCGCTAGAGATGGCTGTGATTATGTGGTATACAGAAAAAGGCCAAAGACAGGAGAATGAATGGACCAGACCAGAAGGCACTCATAGAATAAACAGCTCCCCAGACAACAAATGCCATTGGTTTTAAGAATGCAGCTTTGTTTTGCTTTGTCTCCAGTTTTAGGATCTTTACGGACAGCCTTTGGTTTTATGATCTATGTATTTTTAAATCACTGAAATGCAAGGATTGGTGTCACATACTCATTTTTAGGCCGGCACATGCTCAATATGACAACCGAGTCAACTTTGGGGTGTTGTGCCAGGGCGTTCAGCAATGTGAAGGCTACTGTGCCTACAACTTGTAGACAGGGCAGGAAGCTGCCAGCAGTGACACTCTTCACGAAGGGTGGACAAAGATATGTTGGGTTTAAAAGTTGTTTTTTACTCATAAGCAATGCGGAGATTTAATTTTCTTTAGTAGGAAGGAAGATGAATAATTATAATTTTGAAAGAAGTCTCTGTAATTCAGGATTCAATGTGTATAGATGGAAATTTATATTGTTTACATTTGTTTAAAAGATAAAATATAAAATACAGGTAAGCCAAGTCCTGTTTTAAATTCTATAATTATAATCTACTTAAAGATAAGCATTTTATCACCAGCCCCTTGTACTATCACATGGTCATAGTCAAGATTTGGTTTTTAGGTCTCTCTCTGTTTCTCTGTCTGTCTGTCTGTCTGTCTGTCTGTCTGTCTCTCTCTCTCTCTCTCTCTCTCTCTCTCGTGTGTGTGTGTGTGTGTGTGTGTGTGTGTGTGTGTGTGTGTGTGTAATTCAGACAAGCACAGAGCTGGAGTTACAGGTGGTTGTGAACTGACAATGTGGATGCTGGGAACTGAACTTGGGTCCTCTGTAAAAGCAGTGAGAGCCCTTAGCCACTGAACTTATCTCTCAGCCCCACAGTCAGGATTTAAAAGCTTTAAATTTAAGAACACTATACATTCATAATATACGAATCTCAGTATATACAGGGAATATTTTTTTTTTCTGAAAGCTGCTTTCTAAGCTGCACGTATTATAGTAGAGACACGCTGACACGTCGCACTGAGAACTCTAACCTTTCTTGTTTCTCAGCAGGCCACAGGGAGCCCTGGTGACCTTCTAACATGTGGTGACTGCAAACCCTCATTGACATAGTGCTGTGACATCACTGAAGCGCTTCCTGAGGAGCTGGTTAACTGTTCTGCTGATTCATTCTCTCTCTCTCTCTCTCTCTCTCTCTCTCTCTCTCTCTCTCTCTCCTCCCCCTTGAATGAACTGTATGCTTCTAATGAAGAAAATGTACAAAGTTCATTATGACACTTAAAAAACATATATTTATTTTACCTATGTGTACTGGGATTTGCCTGCATGTACGTAGGGGCACCATATATGTGCAGTGCCTCAAGAGGCCAGAAGGGGGCATTAGGTCCCTTGGAACTGGAGTTACAGACAGCTGTGAGCAGCTATGTGGGTGCTTATAACTGAACCCAGGTCTTCTGCTCTTAACCTCTGAGTCATCTCTGCAGTCCCATATTATGTCATGTCTTGAGTAGCTCACAAGCTTCCACTCCCCCTTTGCTCTACAGAAAGGACCAAGCAGAACCCACAGGAGCATCTAGCCCAAGGCAACTGTGTTGCCAACTTTCAGTTGTGGCAGCACGTGTCTGAGATAAACAGCTGAAAACAAGGAGAGTTTCCGATGGGTTCCTAGTTCTGAAGTTTCAGTTCGTGATCTGTCGGTTTCGTTGGTTCGGGTCTGTAATGGACGCTCCGGAGGGAGCACGAGGCACAAGAGGTCTGTTCGTTTCCTGGTGGCCAGCAAGCAAAGACAGCAACCGCAGGCGCTGAAGTCCCAGTGTTCCCTTCCAGGGTGCAACCTCTTGGTCTCACTCTCAGCAGCGTCAAGCCTTTAAAACATGTGCCTTTGGGAGACACTGAAGATCCAAACCATAACTGTCAGAGAGGCGATGAGGCCCCCGACCCGACAGCCTGTAAGGAAATGGATTGCTCTAACAACCATGGGAGTTGGAAGCCTATCTTCACTCAGTTAAGCCCTGGCATAAAACCACAGTTCTAGACAATCCCAAGTGAAGCCCTCAGAATGACCTGCAGCCAGCAAGCACCCAAGTTAGACTTTACAGGGACTCTTGACCTCTCGAAAGCAGAAATATCCCAGCTATGTTTTGTTTTGTTTTAATTTGCAAGATCTTCATAGTAAAGTTTAAAAAAATACCCAAGACCCAGAAATAACTAATGTTTGCCATTTTAAACTGCTAAATTTGGGAGCCGTTAGCTTCGCAGAAATAGTTAATAGACCCAGGTCCAAGAGGCTGGTGGCCCAGTGGGTGGCACCAGGGGTTTGGCTGGAGGGGCTGTATTCGTTTCTCCACCTGACAATGACTGATTCACCTCCCTCATTCTGAGGCGTTTTGCCTACATGGTCACCAAATCCATCACCTTTCAGGGGCTTCTCTGCGCGTGTCCAACTTTCCCTCAGCCTGTGGCTGACCTGATCACTGATCTTCCAAGTGAGTAATTCCCTCAAGCGGTGACAACTTTGTGTTATGAGCAACCCCTCAAATTTCATACAGTCTACAACACCA
Source organism: Mus musculus (assembly GCF_000001635.26). NCBI lineage: Eukaryota > Metazoa > Chordata > Mammalia > Rodentia > Muridae > Mus > Mus musculus. Next base: position 71,170,451 of record NC_000076.6, on the reverse strand, counting down.
TGTCTCCAACTTTTATAGGCAGAATTTAGTCCATCAAGAATAAGACATGCCCAGAGCTACATAATTAGAGAAAGCAGGTACGTGTGGGTTTAAAGACTGCATCTCCTGAGGTCCAGTTAAGGGCTGTTGATGCTTGAAGGTATTGATTCACAGTCACACTTGGCCATCGCTCACTGCCCAGTCTGATCGGGGTGCATTTGTTTGATTCTTACTCATTTCCAGCTATACAAAGATCCTGAAGGGATGAGACACAGTGACCAGCGTATCTGTGTCTCCCCTTCTCAGGCTCACCTCCACTGAGGAAGAGGCCAGCAGTTTGTGCTTGTTGGGAGCTGTCTTCTAGTCGCTTAACCGCAGCGGTGGATCCAACTCGGCAAGCGAGATTCCTAGTGAGAGCCAACTGCGAGTGTTTAGCCTTGGCTGCTCAGACTGTGTGTGGAAAAGCATTTCCTGACCTGGAGTGGAAAAGAGCTATGATCAGCTAGTAATGGCAGCCATCAAAGAGGCCGGGCGTGGTGTAGGGAGAGCTGTGGACTTGGCCGTTGGGGTTTCTGTGCACTTTGGTCCTGGCCCTGGCTTTTGAGAATCTTCTCTTTCTGCTATGACCCACACTTCCCACAGCAGCTGCCCAGGAAGGCTCACTCTGAAGACTCCACCGGCTCCTATTCCTGGAAGCGATTTCTCCTCCTCGTTTGATGTGAGGTTTAGCACGTAAGTGGTCATAGTGGCATTTTACCTTGTGACTGAGTGTGGCCTCAGAAACCCAGCCAGCCTGTGGGCTGGATGCTTTTCTGGCTCTGAATGCTTCCATTCTGGCTAAACCTACAAGTCATATCGCCAGCAGGCTGTCAGTTTGTTAAAAAACACGGTACAGGAAGGTACAACTTTGCACATACTCACTGTTGTCTTTCTCCAAAACATTCCATTCTCTTAAGTTCCAGGGAGCCCTGTGGACAGACTTACACACGGGTGTTAGTCTAGGGATAAAGGGACCACAGGTGATGTCAGCACTGTAGATCAAAAGCACAATTAACAGGAGCCTTGAAACCAAGACAACTGGAGAAGCTGTGAGTCTGGGCGGATCACCTCCTTGGGTAGTGGTCTCAGCAGGGTGCTACCATTGTCTGAGATTCGGATAACTGTGAGAGCTTATGTCTATCGTCAGGATCCTTGTCTGTCTGTCTGTCCTTACCTGTCCACATCCATCCAGCCTGGTCTCTTTTTGATGGTCCTGGTCTTTTGTTTGTTTGTTTGTTTGCATTGAGGTGTTGAAAATACCAATGGTAAGTTTTTACATTCGAGACTTTTTTGTTGATGGTGTTCCAAATTCATCTTATGGAAATAGCAAGAGAACTCTAACCAGTCTCTCTACACCTAGAAGGGCTTCACCCACAACTGGAATGTACTCAACACCTCCTCTTCCCATTAGAAAGTGATAAAACCCCCTCTGCAGCCTGAGGCTTCTGGCTATGTGACTGTGACCTTATGTAAAGGTCAGGGGACACATTTGTAGAGTTTTCTCCCTCTTTCCATCTTCACTTGTGTTCAGGGGATCAAACTGGGGTGTCACAGCCATCTTCGCAGCCTGACCCCATGAGTCTATGTTTATTTTGTGTCAGATGACACTCCTGTGTCTTTCGATGGGTCTGATCTCTCAGCTGGCAGAGAATTCTGCTTCCTACTGATCACCATTAAAGGCAGCTGTGGTCTCGCTGAACTCTGTGTTTTTTCCTCAAGTTGTTACATTGTAGCTACACAGTTGTCTAAATGGAATGAAAACCCAAGTGTGAATTTTTAGCTGCTCGGGTAAAAGACCCTGAACTTTTAACCAAAGAATTGCTGGGGCTAGGAAACACAACATGAAAGGCAGGCGCCCTCCCTGCAGACTCTCAGACATCAGGTACTTTATGAAGACAACAGTGATGTTAATAATGATGATGGTGGTGGTGGTGGTGAAGATGACACAGTAAAGATAGCATGAATGCGTAAACAATTGTTTTAATAGGACCAGCATGATATTCCTTGGAAATAAAAGGTCAGGGAAGCTGGCTAAGCTGACAGTGGGTATTGATGGAGGCCGAGGGAACTAAACAGGAGAATATGCAGATGGGGAGACAGCATTGGCAAAGCGCTTTGAGGAGAGAGCTGGACTGGTCTGGATCATAAATAGCTCCCTGCTGTTGGAGTCTGAGGCGGATAGCAGAACGGTCGGGTAGGAGCCTGGGTTGAGCACCGTGAGCTGCCACCTGGGAAGCGCCTGGCCATGTGTTGAGAATGCCAAGGGCTGAAGAAACAGAAATGCCACCACTGCCTGGCCTTTAATCCCAGCATTTGAGGCAAAGGCAGGCAGATCTTTGGATTCAAGGCCAGTCTTCGTCAGGGTTTCCATCGTTGGCAATGAAACACCATTGACCAAACAGCAAGTTGGGGAGGACAGGGTTACATTTCCATACTGTAGCCTATCACTGGAGGAAGTCAGGACAGGAACTCACACAGGGCAGGAACCTGGGGGCAGGAGCTGGCGCAGAGGCCATGGAGGGGTGCTGCTTACTGGCTTCTCCACCATGGCTTGCTCTGCTTGCTTTCTTATAGAACCCAAGACCACTATCCCAAGCATGGCACCACCCACAATGGGCTGGGCCCTCGACCCTTGATCACTAATGGAGAAAATGCCTTACAGCTGGATCTCATGGAGGCCTTTCCTCAAGGGAGGTTCCTTTCTCTGTGATAACTCCAGCTTGTGTCATGTTGACACACAAGACCAGCTGCTACACTGGTCTACAGAGTGAGTTCAAGGACAGCCAAGACTACACAGAGGAAACCCTGTCTCATTAAACAAACAAGAAAGAAAGAAAATGAAGAAACAAGATGCAGGAATGATGTTTACATGTATGAAGTTTTCAAAGAATAAATGAAAACAACTTTAAAAGTAGAACAGCTTCTTTAATATAAACTCTATTTTTTAAAAAGGTTTATTATCATATCTAAGTACACTGCAGCTGTCTTCAGACACCCCAGAAGAGGGTGTCAGATGGTTGTGAGCCACCATGTGGTTGCTGGGATTTAAACTCATGACCTTTGGAAGAACAGTCAGTGCTCTTAACCACTGAGCCATCTCTAAGTTTGGGATTGGTATTTTTGTATTTTGCCATAGAAGAAACAAACCAGAAGACCATCGTGCCTGTAAAATAAAACAAAACAAAACAACAAAACAAAACAACAAAACTACCAATCCATTTTTTCTTGAAACATTCCAAGTAGTTTTTCCATCAAGTGTCCATTAGTTAAGATAAGATGTATAGTTTAAGGTAAATAACATGAGCATCTTATTTTTCTAAAGAATTTATTTATTTATTTATTTATTTATTTATTTTTGTGAATTTGGGAGTCTTTTATTTGTTTGTTTGGTTTTGTTTTCAAGACAGGGTTTCTCTGTGTAGCCCTGGCCATCCTGGAACTTGCTCTGTAGACCCATCTGGCATCAAACTCAGAGATTTGCCTACCACTGCTTCCCAGGTGCTAGGATTAAAGGCATTGGTTGCTGGTACCAGGCAAATTTGAAGATTTGATGTACTTGTAGATCTGTTTCTATAGTTTGAATTTCAAGTGAGTTAAAAACCACTTTCTTCCTCAAGAAATGGAAAGTTAAAAACAAAAAGCCAGGAAAAAAAAAACATCAAAAAACTCATGTTCAGGAAAACAAAAAGTGTGGTTTCAAGTGTGCTCCAATTTTTGTGGAAAGATTGCAGTTCCCTTGAGTTTTTGGTTCTGTTATTTTCATCTTTTTCTTCATTTCAATGATGATATAATAAGAATACATTCTTCTAATTGCTTTTCCAAAATGAAAGTAAGACACCCATACGACTTAAACAATCCAAAATAAAAGCCTGAAATGCCTTTCCTCCACCCCCTGCTTTCTACAGGTAGCCACTTCCATCCCCTGCTTTCTATAGGTAGCCACTTCCATCCCCCAATTTCTATAGGTAGCAGCTTCCAACCTCTAGATGGACTCTATGTCCACTCAGACACCTTTGAACCACCTGGGAAGACAGCTAATTCTCGATCTTCAAAGAGATTTTGTCACAATTTATTGATGTCTCCTCAGAAGTGACATACTCTTTGTAAAAGCACTGCTCCTTCACCCACTCTGCACCCCCAGACACTTCTCGGCACTCCAAACTCCAAACATACTTTGGGGTAGATCGATGGGTGTCCCTAGTGGCCACCATCATATCTGTAGGCCACTGGCTGCAGCTCAGCTATGCTGCTTAGACCAAGAACTTTGACATTCCTGCAGAATAGCTTGTTGCACTCGGTCTCAAGATCGGAGCTCATACACAGCTCACTCTTGCTGTCAGTCGATGATATCAAAGCTTTCACCAGGTGTTTTAAATGCCTTTGGGCATTCCTATACTTCAATAACTCAATTTTATTCAGAAGACATCAGATCTTCACCGTTTTGACCTATTCCTGCTCAGGTTCTTGCACTGCTGTCTTGAACTGTTCCTTCACACCCTTGTGCGAGGCCATTCGGGCTCTGTATTCTGGCTTTTAGTTCTTGTTCTCTTATTTGGGGTTCTATGCAGTCTTTACTATCTATCTATCTATCTATCTATCTATCTATCTATCTATCTATCTATCATCTATCTATTCCACCCATCCTCCATCCATCCACTCATCATCCATCCATCCACCCATCCACCCACCCATTCACCCATCCACAGTTCTCTTATTTTAAGAATGAGGTTTAGATTTGTGTTTCATGGATAGTTTGCATGTGAAATGATTTCCCACTAGGCATCGCTCCATTGCTTTCTAATCCCCGATGATGTATGTGTTTGATGAGACTCATGATTTCTCTGTGTCTGTACCCATGAAGCAGCATGGACTGGACATGGAGAAAATCTCAAGGCAAGCATCCCGAAGCAATTAGAGATTGTGAGTGCCCACGTGAATCAATGATCCAGGCCGGCCCAGCCTTTCACAGAAGGAAAGGCTAGTTTTAAAAGTTTTTAAAGGCCCAGGGAATGGATCCGTTGGTGAAGTGCTTGTTGTACAAGTTGTAAGTTCCCTCCCCAAAACCCACACATAAAATCTAGGTGTGTTGGAATGTGCCTATAATCCCAGTTCCGTAGAAGCGGAGACAGGCAGACTGTCAGAGTCTTAGATTGTCTATGGCTCACTGGCCAGTCAGCTTAGTCTACGTGGCATGCCAAAGATCAGCGAGAGACTATGTCTCAAAAAAGCAACATGGAAGGTTCCCAAGGAATGACACTGGCTGTCCTCGGAGTTCCACCCGCATGTGCACACATGAGCAGCTGCACACAAAGCCCAACATTTTCTCAAAAGGCAAAACCAACCCCCCTACTTTCCCCACTCTGCCGAGAACTCTCGTTTCTCCAAACTCTTCTCAGACTAGCTTGACACTATTGTTTTAGGAAAAGAAAAGCCATGAGACATAGGGATTCCTTGTTCTGTAGGAATAAAACCCAACAGCTGACCTGCAGGTTGACAGAGGATGGGTTTCTACTTTGTAGGTCTTTTAATAATGTTACTGATGGTCTCAAAGCCCTGCTGTATCAAGACTGTTTTTGAACAGTTAATTTCTACCATTTCTGGATCTTCCTTGGGCATTTACGATACTCAAACCTCAGAAACCATGAAGCCAATACTCCAGCACCAACCAACGAACTCCAGCCTTTGCTCTCTGCCTCTTATCCTAGGGACTTCCTCTTCCGTTCTGAGTGAGATGCCTCCCAAAGAGGGGAGTCCTCTTCCCTCATTTAATTATCCCTGCTCATTCTTGACCATTCCTCTCCAGGGTGCTGCTGCTGCTGCTGCTGCTGCTGCTGCTGCTGCTCCTCCTCCTCCTCCTCCTCCTCCTCCTTCTCCTCCTCCTCCTTCTTTTTTGGACAAAGACCTTTTATTCCACCATAGGGATGTGGAGGGACGTTTATTGTTCACCTAGGACTTCAGTAGCATTAGGGATCTGACTCTTAGAATGTCCAGGGTGGCTTCCATAGCCCCGAGCATCCTGAGGAGGTGGTGGCAAAGGGTTCTCTGCCCATCCCTGAAGCATCTCTCAGCTTTGGGCAGAGGACACAGAAAACCCAAACAACCTTCTTTCCGTGCCCGTCTGTGAGAATCAGGTTGTGGTTTCACTTTTCCCTAAAGGACAAGCTTAGAAATAAGCAGCTGATGCTAGGGTAGGCCCTGCCTCCTGCACACCTGGGCCTCTGCTGGCAACAAGTCACTTGCTGCCCAGCAGGCCACAAGTGGCCTGGCGACAGCCCTCCAGCTCTGTGCCTGCTCTCTCATTCCAGAGTGATGGGGACAACCACTCCAATAAGGCTTAGGAGAAACACAAGTTTCCTGAGGTTGGGTCACATTCTTCAAAAGCCCTTGGACAGAATTGCAATCCCCTCAAGGCGTTTCTCCCTTAATAATCTGACATCCTTTTGGTCTTTAGTCCTTGAGGTAATGGGTGGTGGCAGTGATTTCTGGGGAGCTCTGTCCCTTACTTCCCAAACTTCTTGTTTAAGCTCAAGCTGTGCTGGATGGTGAAGAGCCACACTTTTCTCCTGGCAATCAATGGCCGGATGGCTATAAACACCTGAACGGGGTACTGCTTTCAGTCTTTGAGGAAACCATGAACTCACTGCATCTAATTCTTAGTTAGTTCAAGAGAAGCTGGAGTAGGAGGGAGCAGAAGGGGGCAAGTGAACAGAGGCATGGGGGAGAATGTGCACAAACATGGCTAACCAAGCTGTTCTCACAGTGTCTAGGAGGATGCATGACCTTAACGGGTAAAGCAAAGTCAAGATAAACGGAAGTCACGAACAGGTACCGCTTGGGCTCCTGCCTCACTGCTGTGAGGCTCTCAGGGAACGGACGCTCAGGCATCCCGATTCTTGGAGCACTGGGGCTGGTGCAAAGGGCCCGTTGATTACAGACACCGCAAATCTCTTTGCTCAGGCAGTGAACATGTCTCTGAGGGACTCCAGACCACATTCCCTCTGGGTTCAGGTCCTGTTTCGACCTCTGCTTCTTTCAGCTCCAACAGCAGTGGGTGTGTTAAATGTCTTGATAGAGGAGGTCATATTTGGGCACATTCTTGGGATCAACAGGACTCTGGACAATAAGTTTCCCCCTCATCGCTCCCTGGTAGATGACTTCAATCAAATCTATGAAGTCTTGTTTGGTTTTGAAGCTTCCTACGAATTTAGTGTGATCCGGAGACCCATAATCCACCTTCATGTGCTGCCCATTGAAGAAAAATACGGTAGAGGGAATGTAACTGATGTCAAAATACTGTGTGTAAACCGGCATGTGGTCCACATCCACCAGCTAAATAGCAGCCATTTTACTCAGGTCGGCTGAAGTCTTTGAGAGAATATCATCCAGCTGCAGACAGATGGGGTCCTCACCCCTCCCAAACCTGAGAGCCAACACCTTCTCCACAGTGCTTTCGATCGCCTGCTCTACTTCTTTCTTGCTGGTCAGTTTGGGCAAGAGGAAGCTCATCTTGAAAAAGTCCAATGCTAGTCCACACTATCAATTCTACAGTGTCTAAAGGCTGCTGAGATGAAGTGGGCGGGTCCTGGGGTGTTCCTTAGAAATGCTCCCTCCGACCTGAAATCCGCACAAGCAGAAGTCTCTTCTTCTTTTTCTTCTTTTCTTCTTTTCTTCTTCTTCCTTCTTCTTCTTCTCCTCCTCCTCCTCCTCCTCCTCCTCCTTTTTTTAAAAATGTGAACCATCATGTGGTTGCTGGGAATTTGAATTCTGGACCTCTACTCATTCCGGTCAGCTCCGTTTGCTCCGGCCTAAAGATTTATTTATTATTATATCTAAGGTGACCAGACACACCAGAAGAGGACATTGGATCTCATTATGGATCGCTGTGAGCCACCATGTGGTTGCTGGGATTTGAACTCAGGACCTTAGAAAGAACAGACAGTGCTCTTAACTGCTGAGCCATCTCTCCAGCCCTCCAGGCTGCTTCTAAAGTCTCAGTGATTTCTAGTAAAGAGCATATCAACCTCCCCACAGTGCACAGGCATGGCTGTGTTCTCATTTGAGAAACCATCTTTCTCCTGGGCCGACATCACAAAACCCACGCTAGCCTTTTCTCCTTTCTCTTACTGCCGATTCTATCTTGCCCCGTGTCCTGTGTCTGATATGTGAGCAGCCCACAAAAGAATGCTTACTTAACTCTCTCCTAAGCTTTATTTATTTTTCTTCTCTTTAACCAGCCACGCCCGATGCCTGCATCTCACTAGAATGATTGCATACAGGCAAAAATCATAGTCTTTCCCCCATCTGTATAGCCCAGACCATCATATCCGATTGTCTATCTGACATATTTTCGGAGTTCTCAATGATGCCCTATCCTCACTAGGTTGAGGAGGACATTGTAGTCATTCCTCTGGTACAACAATCTCCCAGTAATCTCTAATTCAGCTCACAGCACCAAGCTCTGTGTCAGCTGTAATCCTGTAGACATACCTTTCCCATCATCCCATGTCTCATCCAATGCCAGTGTAACTGATGACACACAGGAAGGCTTCCCACAATCCTCTCATGCCTCTCTACACTGTCCCTGCCTCAGATACCATTGGCATTGTTACGGTCTAAGATTCCCATGTATCGTCTACATTGTTCCAACTCTTCTCTCCTTGCCTTGCAATGTCCTCTGAAATACACTGGCGCCTCTTTAATGATCGTATTTAACCACACCACCTTTAACCTAAAATGTTTGTGTACTTTCCCTTTGTTGTGAGAATGAAGATAGAACCCCTGACTGGACTGATTGGGGCGTCTCGAGCTTGAACTCTCTTCTTTTAACTCACCTCGTACTTGAAACTCTCATCATCCAGTCCCCCACTTCCATGTCCTGGCTCTGCTGGTTTTCTCATTGTAGCAGGAACCAAGGGAAAGATGCATCCCATTCCTCCTCTACCCACCCACCCACCCACCCACCCACCCACCCACCCATCCATCCATCCATCCATCCATCCATCCATCCATCCATCCATCCATCCATCCATCCATCTATCTATCTATCTATCTATCTATCTATCTATCTATCTATCTATCTATCTATCTATGGTGTGTGTGTGTGTGTGTGTGTACATGTCCTCAAGTGCAGGTGCCAGAAGAAGTCAGAAGAGGGCACCAAACACAGCTGAGCTGGAGTTACAGGCAGTTGTGAGCCCTGCAAGGTGGGCTCTGGGAATGGAACTCTGGTCCCCAGGAAAAGCACCAAGAACTCTATAACGGCTGAACCATCTCTCCAGCTGGAGATATGTTAAAGTTCCGTTTTATTATCTATTTGTGTATGCGTGTGAGAGTGTTATTCCAAAGTGCTCTTGGTATGGCCAAAAAGGACAACTTGCCTGCATTGGGCCTCTCTTTCCACCATGTGAGGCCTGAGGGTCTAACTCAGGTTGTCTGGCTTGACAGCCAGTGTACTTATGTTCTGAGTCACGTCTCCAGCCCCCTGTAAGAGTTTTGATTCAAACACACACTGTATGATTATCTATGGGCCCCAGGTGAACCCTATGGCTCACCCCACTTGTAAACCTACTTCTTCCCTCGGTAGCACAGTGCTTTTCTACCATATTTAACACCATCATCCTCCTACGTAGAACAGATACTCTTGTGCGTTTGGTCATTTAATAAAAGGCAGTACGATTCTGTGTGGCGTGGGGGCGAGTGTTCCAAGCTCACAGCAGGACTTCATCCTCTGAGCTCTATGCTCCGCTTTGAGAGTGATGGTGCGTGGGCTGGCGGGCAGTCAGCATCAGAAGTTGCGAGGCTTTCATCTGTGGGCCGCCTAGAACAGAGAGGAGCTCCCAGCCTGTCTAGAGAATGAGCCAGCCATTTCTGTGATCTCAGACAGAGATAGATGCTTAAGGTGGCGAAAGTAGTGTCTTGTTGAATCAAGGCCTGAAATTAAAGTCAGAGAAGGGCACATCTGGCGAAGGTATCTTTGGATTGGACCGATTAGGTGCACACAAGTCAAGTCTACTCTGACATCTGCAAAAGTTGGTCATCAATCCCTCTTGTCCCCAGATCTCCTTTTATTACTCTCTATTCTCATTCAGGCTTGTGGGACAGACTCAGGGTGTTCTGAGGGTCTGTAAATAGGACTGGACTTGGGAGCATACCCTTTGAGCACTTTGGGGTGAACTTGATCTAAGTTTGGAGTATTCTGAGTATGGAGAGGGATGGAATTCGGGTATAGGGATAGAAAAGTGACAGTAAGGGATTCGGGTGTGGATAAGCAAGCTTGTACGCCTGGCAGGAGTGAGTTTTTGATGGAGTCTCCATCAAAGTTTGTGAGTTTTGATGGAGTCTCCATCAAAGTACAAAAAAGTGGCAGTAAGTGACGAGGGCGTCTGGCGGGGCACCCCAGGAGCGCTAGGCTCGAACTGGGTGAGGGGGTCCGAGAGCCCGAGGGTCCACGCGATGGGTCAGGCATTCCGGGCGGCGCCGCGCGGCGTGTGGACGTGGTGCGTGTGAGAGGGCGCGGGCTGGCCGCTCCCGCCCGCTGCTCCCCGTGGGCCTGGCCGGCCAATGAGCGCGCGAGGCGGCGGCGGGGCTGGCGGCGGCCGGAGGCGCGGGCGGCTCTGTGCGCTCGGAGCGGGCGCTGCGGGCGGGCGGGGGCCGGGGCGCAGGCGATCGGCGCGGCGGGGCGGGGGGCGGCGCCCGAGGCGGGGATGCGCAGGGCTTCCCGCGGCCACGGCGGCGGCGGGGGCACGAGCTAGCGCTGCGGCGCGCCGAGCCACATCGGCCGGGGCCGGGGCGGCGGCAGCCCGAGCGCCGCTCGCACCATGGCCTCGCAGAGCGAGCCGGGCTACCTGGCGGCGGCGCAGTCGGACCCCGGCTCCAACAGCGAGCGCAGCACCGACTCGCCGGTGGCCGGCTCCGAGGACGATCTGGTGGCCGCGGCGCCCCTCTTGCACAGCCCGGAGTGGAGCGAGGAGCGCTTCCGCGTGGACAGGAAGAAACTCGAGGCCATGCTCCAAGGTAGGCATGCCCCTGCTCCTAATCCTCTCCCAAGTCCGCCACAGGATCGTCTCTCAGTCCGCTCACGGGACACCCTCCCTCCCCCCCAACTTTGTCAGCTTGCTCGGATCCGAGGAGCTGGAGGCCCGAGTTTGTGCTGCAGCTCCGAAGTTGCTGTTAGGACCGCGGCGGTGCCAGCTGCAGCTGGGACATCTGGGCCGTGGCATCCTTACACTACGGGACCGCCCAGTGTGCGGGACTTTGCCCGGCTTCCCGCAGCCTGGAATCTCTGCCACCCCTGCCGCGTCTTTTCCCTCCCCTCCTTAGTATCCGCTTCCTCCAGCTAGGGCCTGCTCTCGTCGCCTGGAAAAGCGCTGCAGATGTCAAGGCTTCAGCTGGGAGCCCCCGCCCCCACGCCGGAGTCTTGAGCTGGAGCAAGTCACCCAGGCGTGGGGATCTGTGCCCTGGCAGTGCGAGGGTAGCATGTGTCAGGGTAGCATGTGTCAGGGCAGTCCTAAAAGACATCTTGAGTTACATTCAGTCCATAAACTTCTCCCTTGCAGCTGTGGGAGTCTGACTTGACTTTCATATTTTGGGTTTTTAATTTAAAAAAAATTTTTTTCAAATTCTTTATAGAGTTTCTGGGATTTTCCCAGGAAGAGAAACTTTCTCCACACTGGATCGGAAGCAAATGCTGATTTATTGCTTTAGGATTAGAGTGAGCAGTAACAGATCCAAGGTCATTTTGACCTTTAAAAATGTCCATTCGCAGCCTACCTGTGTGGCTCACCTCCCACATCCAAAGGCAGAGATGAGGTAGCTGGAATGTGCATTATTTTTAAGACTTGAGGAGATCTGGCCCCTGCTCCCAGGAAGGGAGAGAGGTGAGGATTCGGTAGCTCTCATCCTTCATCCCGGGAAGCTTGGAGGTCCACAGACTCGCTTTTATTGCTGTCTGCGTGACTTATTTTGACTTTATCTGTCAATGTATCGCAGTATGGGAGCAAGTTATTCCTCTCTGGAAATGCAGTGGCTTCTCGGAACAATTAAGAGGGTTATTTTAAGAGAGAACAACATGTTTTCCTAAACAATAACTTGGTGGAAATAAGTATCAGGAGTGCTTGGCAGGCGGTTCTGGAAGGGCCGAGAACTCCTCTCCTTTGTTGCTTATTTGTATTGATAAACATTCCAAATGTCATGTCTTGTGTTTTTTTTTTTTTTTTTTTCCCCCTGAGATTATGTAACTTTGGAGGAAAGTAATAGATCTGAAAATTGAAGCCGGGTTACATTTCAGGAATTTTTCATTTGTGAAGCTTCCTTATTAGTTCCACGAGTCTGCCTAGTTTTGGGGGGTTACAAACAAAATGTTACAATTATGTTGCAGATGGATTGTAAGATCATTGCCTAGTTTTGGGGGGTTACAAACAAAATGTTACAATTATGTTGCAGATGGATTGTAAGATCGTAGTGAACCGGAAGATTCCCTGGCTGATCCAACTTTCTTGTGTTGGAAACAGAAAGGGTGATTCCTCAGAATATGGCGGTCTCATCCTTCAGGGATACCCTGCACAGATGCTGCGGTGGGTGCCAGTTTCTGGGCAGCTCACTTGTAAAATCTGAGTTCTCCTAGGGGATTTTTCTTTTCAGTGAATTTTCATTTTTGATTCAATGAAATATGGGTAGAATATTCAGAAAACATGAACTGTTGTTAACCCTGTTTTAGGCAGGCCATTTTAACATCTGAAGGCCTGAATCACTTTTCAGTGGTCAAATGTTTAGCAGTGAGCCTGTATTGACCTATACATAATGAGTTAAGCACTTAGTGCTTGGAAAGTTCTTTGAGTCTTTTTCCAGAGTTACTTAACAAATACATTACCTTGTTGGCAAAATAAGCCCTGAAGTCATAGAGGATAGGACCCATCGAGGGCACAGTGCACCGTGGAAGCTCATTACTCTTACCCATCCACATAAGATTCCACAGAATCACCACATTTGTGAACCAAGGGTGATCTTGTGTTTATTTTCTTTATGCTATAGCGGGAATGAGCCTCAGAGTTGCTCAGACTAGCATTCAAATCTCTGTGGGACCGTGGGCAAGCTCCCAAGCTTCTCTCTGCCCTCAGTTTCCCCTCTTGTAAAATAGAAATTGATTTTTTTTAAAGAACCTTTGTAGTTTTTTTGGAGGAAGTGAAACATTTGATGCCCAAGGAACAAGATCTGCTGAAGTGTTGGTAAATGCCAAGAACTTCACAAAGCAGCGTTACCTCCTGGGTCCAGCTCATTTCAAGTACATACCACAGTTTGTAACATGTGAGATATATTTGACAGATAGTTGGGGAGCACAGATCGTTTGCAGTTCAGAGTTGCAAAAGCAAAATAGATAAAAACTGATATCTGGCAAAAAAAAAAAAAGGTATTTTTAGGTGGAAACTCTTCCTGTGGAAAGGATCAAGGACGGAGAAGTTACATTTGTTTGTATTTCTGGTTATTGTGAATTTGTGATTTACATTTTTTTCTTTTTACAATAGCCTTTAAAAGTATATGGGATTTTCCATTTTAAAACTTCCAGGGTAAGTAAGGTTGTTGGCCTTCAAGTCTTCAGAGTGTAAATCGTCGATTATAATGCTTGGAATTTGTTTTTAGAGAGACTGTCCTGGGGGCAAGTTAATCTTTAATAGGTCGCATTTTTATTAGTAGAGAGAGTCTTCTATGTAATGGACCAAAAATTCACTGAGGTTAAAATGGGCAGTAGGGTCGTAGTCAAAGAAATAAAATACCATTCTTGTATGATCACGGAGTCTAATTGATATACATAAAAACCACTAGACCAAAATATAGGGAAAATTACTAGTTTTTTTTCCTTCCTTAAAAAACCAACTACTTTGAAATTGCCATAAAGAATGTCTGGCATTTTCGTTGGTATCTTGATGATAATTATTGATCTTGTTAGTCAGTGATTCTCTCTCTCTCTCTCTCTCTCTTTTTTTTTTTTTTTTTTTGCATGGGAATTTACTTTTGAGTTTAGATTTTTCATGGGCATGCTCACCTTGGGATGGATGCCATGTCCAGCATTTTTTGGTGGTAAGGGATCATCATGTTCTATTTCTTTCATAACTAGCCCTCAGCATTTTGATAGGAGAAGGAGTCGTGGTGTTGATTCACATCAATCAGTTAAATGAATTATATTCTGCTTAAAGGAGGGATTGCTTTGAAAGAGATGGGAAGTGGTCCAGTGTCTAGGATACAGTGGTGGTTCCTGCCAGGGAACAGCGTCAAAGATGGGATCCCTGCATGAGTACTTCATCTTTGTCATCACAAATCACGTGTCCAGTTGAGAACGAGAATTCCCCCCATAGAGAGTGTAGAAGCATAAACATTTTCAGGGTTGCATCCTAAGGTATTTCAGCAGAGTAGTAAAGGAGAGAGGGGGTGGAGGGAGGTAGAGGTTTGTAAAAGAGATTGATTCCAGCGAGCTTTACAAACCTCTAAGACAAGGAAGACTTCAGAAACCATGTAGGGTTTTCACAGCGCTGGGACAAATTGGGGACAAATTGGGACCCTGTTCTGCCTAAGCAGGAGGGCTGGTTACCAGTGCTGGCTAGCTCTGCAAGCCGCAAATGTGCCATGGACCTAAACTCAGCAAACATCACCATATAGCTTCCTGTGACTGGCCATCCTTCCTTAGATACTGTTGTGGAGGTGGAAGCAATACGAAGCAAAAACACGAGAAGATGCAGACGTTCCGGAAGTGAGGAAAGCTTAAGCGAGTAGAGTTTTCTAGCTGGTGCTTCATCAAGGCTAACAAATATTAAGAAACCAAATAGCGTTATGAAGGACGGTGGGTACATATACAGGGCTTTGGGCAGGATCAAGACTTGTATGTTGGGATTTTATTACCTGATGCTATCTTTTCTAAAAAGGAATGTTAGGAGCTGTTTTGGAACCTTGAAGTGGTTGTAACAATTAGGAGAAAAAAAAAGGTGCATATAAAATATCACAGTGGAGGCTGGAGAGATTGCCCAGCGGTTAAGAACACTTGCTGCTCTTACAGAGGAGCTCAATTCTGTATCCAGCCCCTACATCTGGCAGCTCCCAATTGCCTGTAACTACAGCTTCAAGGAACTAGAATCCTTTTGGTCTTTGTGGATAAGATGACCACAGGTAGCATATAAATCAAAAAATATATCTTAGTGATGGCTGCAGAGGAAATGCTGAATAATTCAGTTATAGCAACAACATTCACTCTTATTTTGGTTTTTTTTTGGGGGGGTTATACAAAGTTCTATACTTCTGTTATTTCTTTTGTTTTTGTTTTTTTGTTTCTTTTTATTTATCTATTTTAAACTCCAGATTTTATTCCTCTCCCGGTCCATCTCCATACCATATCCCATACCTCCTCTCTGCCCCCCTGTCTCCATGAGGATGTCCCTACTCCCCCCACCCCCACTCCACCAGACAGCTAAACTCCCTGGCCCTCCAGTCTCTTGAGGGTTAGGTGCATCTTCTCTGACTGAACCCAGACCCAGCAGTCCTCTGCTGTGTATGTGTTGGGGGCCTCATACCAGTTATTGTATGCTGCCTGGTTGGTGTTCCAGTCTCTGAGAGATCTCGGGTGGGGTGGGGGGGACGGTGTCCAGGTTTATTGAGACTGCTGGTCCTCCTTCAGGGTTACCCTCCTCCGCAGCTTCTTCCAGCTTTCCCCTAATTCAACCACAGGAGTCAGCAGCTTCTGTCCATATTTGCACCCAAACAATATTCAATCTTGAGCCACAATGCATAGCGTATATATTCATATATTAAGAGTCAAAGTCCATTTTATTAAAGAATAAATATAATGGACTCACACAGCTATTTGGTGGTTATTGTCAGCTCCCTGGCCGCTTAGCCCTGCATATGACTAAGTGTTTGACTGAGTAGATCTCTCATAGATGGGACCGGGGAAGCAGAGGTCTTTGGAACCTCGTGAGCTGTGTGATCCTTCTTGCTTTGTGTAGTTTCCATTCTGTGAAAGGCTTCCCGTGCACCCAGGACTTCAAGGGCTTGTTAGCACTTCTTCTGTTAGAAACTCTCTGTTCTTCAGCCTCTCTCATCAGCATGCGGGAAGGACATTTTTTACAAGAAAATACTGTACCCAGGGATGTATCTGCTCAGTGAAAACAGTCTATTTACTCATCTATGCAGAAGGGGAAGGGGTGCTCTCATCTTAGGGGGCTGGAGAGAGGCAGCGACAGGAGAGGGAGAGAGGAAGCGCAGAGGTTAATAATTGCCCTGTGGGGCAGCTTACAACTCCTTACAACTCCAGTTCTAGGGGTTGTAATGCCCTCTCTGGCCTCCACAGTCATATACTTCCATAGACCCATGAATAGAATAAAAAAAATCTTTAAAAATTTGTCTCATTATAGGGGGATGTAAGAACAAACTGAGTTGTGTGTAGAATGTTGTCCCAGAGCAGGGCACATGACACTTGGAGATGTCAGTGCAGTGACAGCAGGGTCAGCATCCCTGTCCCTTGTGATTGAGAACGTTCAAAACATACTCAACCGAGATGGCTCAGCAGTTAAGAGTGCTTGCTGCTCTCGCAGAGTACCTTGGTTCAGTTCCTAGCAACCACTGCATGCCAACTTCCACCTCCAGGTGACCCGGTGCCCTCTTCTGGCCTCCATGGGTACTGTACTCATGTGTTGCATACACATATGTGCAGGCAAAAATTCTAAACACAAGCCCCCAAGCATTGCAAGGTCTCTTTTAAAAAAGCGAGCATGCCAGCAAGTGAATCGTGTGTGTGTGTGTGTGTGTGTGTGTGTTTGTGTGTTTGTGTGTTTGTGTTACTTGATTGATTTTGTAGTGAAACTCCTTCTTAAGTAAAATCAGGATGTTATATAGGATTGTTGTAATTCAGCCAGAGAACAGCATGCAAAGCTGACTTTCCCTTGTAACCTAATGTTGAAATCACTTCAGAGGTCCTGTAGCTTGCAACGAAGCAACCAGGACTATCTCTCAGACTGTCCTGGACTGGGCTTTGTCTTAGCCACCTAACCAGCTGAAGAGGCCTGGGAAGATGTCCCCTTTACCCAAGGGCATAGGATAAGCACTTTCATTAATGTGTACACTCTCAGTAAGTCTTATCTCTGTGAAGCTGTTGGGGGTTTCTGGTCAAGTTGATCATTAATAAATTCAAGCACAGTTGGAGAGTTCTTTATATCAATGACTTTTGTAGGTAGGAATGTATTTGGCAACAGCCAAGAAGGGGAGAAAAAAGACCCAAAAAAACAAACATTGGTTTACACAAGGCATGATCATGTGGTCCAGGTCTCAGTAGATGAGCAAGGACTTCAAGAACCTCAGATCTTTCTTGTGGGGCATCGCTAGTTCAGCCTGGGACCTTTGCTTTGTTTTATGCGGTATGGTTCCAAGTATCAGCCCGTAACAGCTACATCTGGGATTTATGCAGGCAAAGTTGCACCTTTATGTGTGATGAAGAATATAGTCTCCTGAAAGTTCACCCATGTGTCCTTTGGCCACCGTTTCTTGAGGAGTCTTGGGGAATGTGGCTCCTTTTCCACCCTCTTTGAATGAAGTAAGCAAGCAAGCAAGCATGGTTTAAGAGCGGACATTCATTGAGTCATCTGATTCAAGTTTCCTGACTGTGGGCAAAGCACAGATTAAACCTGACAGAAGCCAAAGGTTACCTGTGTTGGAGGGTTTGGGGCAGTATTTGTAACCCTGGAGTGGTGGGTAATGTTCTCAGAGTGATGCAGGCATTAACAAGCATCACACAGGAAGGATGCCTGTGTCTCAGAGAGGACCACCTCTCCCTGCTCCTTCACCAGATGACCCAGGGCCCCCAAGTCCCGGATGTGGCTTTACCATAGAACTGTAGATCTAGCTTTTACAGATGCGGAACACACAATCTCTCCATAACTGTCCCCCACACAACCTCTCCATAAGTGTCCCCCATCCCTGAAATGCTCCTCTGTATGGTCACCATTTTTCTTAATTTTTTTATAATAAAAAGTGACACAATATCATATACAAATACTCATTTTATCTCATTCTACTGTATCTTGTGCCCCTTTCCCTTCCATCCATGCTCTTTCTTTTGGAATATAGCTACTTATTCCCTCTTTTCTCCTTCTTGTAAATTGGTTGGTCTAGCAGAGTCTGGCCTACAAAGCCTTGATCTTGAAATTTCTCTGAGGTAGTGTGATAGGGTGAGCATCTCACGTGTGCCCTCGTTTGTAGTTTGAAATTTCCCAGGAAGAGCTAACACAGTGTGCTAGTCAGTGCACCTGACATGTGGTGTTTAATAGATTTCTTCTGTAAGGATGCATTGGATAAGAGGGACCATCTCTTTTCATTAAATACTTAGTGAAGTGTAGGGGTTGAAGCACAGTTCTCAGGCTAATTTTTGAAGGTTTTTGCAGTGGGTGTGGATGCTTAGCAAATGAGCTTAACTGTGAGTCTGTAAGTGCCAGCTCATCTAATGCTTAGCCCTTTAGTGTTAGCATTTAGCACAAGGTCCAAGATGTGTAAAGCCATCAGCGGAAATGCTCTGAGTGCACTGCGCACTTACATGTCTTCACAGTTTCCTGTTTTAAACTTTAACATTACATTTGCCTATTACGTGTGTGCATGCATATGTGTGTGTGTATGTATGCGTGTATGTGTATGTTTATGTATTTATGTGTATGTATGTAGGTATGTTTGTGAATTTGTATGTGTGTATATGTGTGTATGTGTGTAGGTATGTGTGTGTATGTACATGTATGTGTGTATGTATGTATTTGTGTGTATGTATGTAGGTATGTGTGTGTATTTGTATGTGTATATATATGTATGTATGTATTTGTGTGTATGTGTGTAGGCATATGTGTGTATGTACATGTATGTTTGTGTGTATGCGTGTGTGTGTATTTGTATGTATGTGTGTATTTGTGTGTATGTGTATAGGTATGTGTGTGCATGTGTATTTGTATGTGTGTGCATGTATATATGTGTGTAAGTGCATGTATGTATGTTGGGTATGTGTATATATGTGTATATGTGTGTGTATGTGCATGTATGTATGTGTGGGTATGTGTGTATGTATGCATGTGTGTGTGTTTGTGTATTGTGTGTATGTGTGTGTGTTTGTGTATGTGTGTGTATGTATGTGTGTATGTGCATATGTATAGTGGGAATTCAAACTCTGCTCCTTATGGTTGTATAACCACTCCTCGGCCCTGCTTACACAACCTTTTCTTACCTGCTAACACACCGATAACTGTGGATTCTGATCACATTTATTTGTGATAAGTATTAAGTTCTGTTCCCATTTATGAAGCTGTATCCTGGAGGAACAACATGTGTGTGTATTTGTATGTGTATTTATGTATGTATGTATGTTCACATTCTAACCGAGTGGTAGGTTTGTGTGTGTGTGTGTGGTATGTAATATAGAGAAGACACCCCATATAACTTTACACTGAGTTGATCTAGAACCCAATGACATTTCCTTTATAGGGAGGTACTAAATGACAGGATTTGAAAATTACCCACTGTATTTATCCCTTGATTTAAAAAGCAAATACAAAGTTACAGAATATTTGGAGATTAGAGACAGGTATGCAAAATGAACACACAGACTCTACCACTGGATCTAAAATTTGTCAATCACTGGTGATTGTATTTTGGAAGCTTTTTCCTGGTCTTGAAAGCATGTGTCTGTACATCATATATTTTTAAAACCATATGAAGTTCCTGCTGTCCCGCTGGGAAGCAGATGGCCCAAGCTAACTGTGGCTCCCAGCCTGTGTGAATTAAATTATAGCAAGAACATCTCTTCTTTCTCTTGTCCTTTGAATTTTATCATTGGTGTTTTTCTTTTTGAGATTCATATTCATTCATTCATTCATTCTCTCTCTCTCTTTTCAAGACATGGTTTCTCTGTGTAGCCGTGGCTAACCTGGAACTCATTCTATACACAGGGCTAGCCTCAGACTCACAGGGAGCTGTCTGTCTCTGCCTCCTAAGTACTGGGATTTAAAGACATGCATCTCTGCTGCCCTGCTCTCTTTGAGATTCTTGAAGGACATACTTTCAAGGGTCTCTATTATCCCTTTGACTGACTTTGTTGAACTGTTTCAGTATAGAATGTCTTAGGTGGGCCCACAGTAGAGCCTCATCACATTTCCATCCATTCACCAGTGTTCAGCTCCTGGGTCTGTGCTCATTAGCTGTGTGGCCTGGGACAAGTGAATCACTTCTTTCAGGTTTGGTATCTTCATCTTTAACATGGGGACAGAATCTCTTCTACATTGTGAGGACTAGAGATGCTCTGTGTGAAATCCATACAGTGCAAGGCGAGGCAGAGATGGAGATACAGCATCCATAAGCTCCAGACACTCCCTAAAAACCTTGTGTGAATCCTCCCTTATTTCAGTAGGGAAGGAAATCTTATTGGTAAAATTTGGGGCTTAGTATGATGGATCTTTTGGTCCCCCCAAACCCCTGCAGTCTTCCTTCCATTTTTTTTGTTTTGTTTTTGTTTTTTGTTTTTATGTTTTTTTTTTGTTTTTTTTTTTTTTTGGTTTTGTTGTTGTTTTTGTTTTTCCTGGTGGGCTCTTACTATGAACCCAGGCTGGTCTCACATCATCCTCACCATCCTCCTGCCTCAGACTCTCAAGGGCTGGGATTACAGGCGTGTGCCACCACACTTGGCCATTCTAATGCTTTTGAGCGATGTTTCAAAGATAATTTTCTAGAAGACTTTGGAAGTTAGGAAGAAGAGAAGCAGGTTTGAAGGCTACCTGCCTCTTGTACCCATGGTTCTGATAGCCTGGCTTGTTTTCTATGACAGCTGGGAGATATTGGAAGCAGCAAGATGGCCAGTGCAGGGTGAGGGTTGTTTATCTTTTTTGACTGAAAAATTTAAGCAATGTCCGTCTTATCTGATTAGCATGTCTTGAATCAGGATTTCTTAAAATATGTATACATCAGAATCCAGGGTTTGTTTTAAGAAAGCCAGCTTTCATCCTCTCTGAGTCCAGGCTCTTCATGTCTGAGCAGGGTGCAGGGGAGGGGAGAGGGGCAGAGAGATCTGTGTCTTGAAACCATTGAGTCCAAGACTCTTGTAGGTGGTCCCGGGACCTAACATTGAGAAACACAAGTAGGTGGTTAGAGATGGTTAAATACTTCCAGGGACTTTAGAGTCTTGTCTTCCGGGGTTCCCTGCTGCCCTAGGAGCTAGCATTTCTGCCTCCCTATGAGGCCATCTTGAGACTTTGCATGTAGGAGTGTAGTGTCTGTGGGTTGTGTACAGTGGCTCGTTGGATGGATTTGGCAGGGGAGCGCACAGCTGTTTACACTCTGGTGAAGGGGAGAACTTGTCTCCATTGCTGCATTGCAATTCAGACTGCATTCAGTTTTTAAATGTGCTTTTTTAGTGGGTTGATAGAATAGTTACTAAGTACTTTATAAAATAGTTTTAAAAACACATTTTTTGGGGAAGGGGTGAGTGGGAGGGTTGGGGAAACGGCTCTGTCATTGTTTGTAGGGCCTGAGATTGATCCTCACAACCCATCAAACCTAGATGTGGTGGCATGCACTTATAATCCTGGTGATAGGGAGGAGGCGGCAGGGGGATGACGGGGTTCGCTGGTCAGCTAGCCTCATCCATTTGGTGAGTTCCAAGCCAGTGAGAGATCTCAAAAACTAAAGCAGATGGTGCCTGAGGGATGACAGTAAAGGCTGGATGTCTGTCATGTGGACACACATGAACACCTGTGACCTCTCCTACACATATAGACAGACAGTCAGACACACATACAGACACATACCAAGACAAGCAAAATAGTTTTCTTTATTCCCCACATGGGTGATTTTATTTAAAAAAAAACAAATAAACAAACGAAATCAAAAGACCAAAACACCAAGCAGAAGTTCACCCCTCGGAAGGGAGGGAGGTCCCTGGGGCCAGGCTACCCTCCACCAGCTGCTAAGAGTCTTGCTGATGCATGAAGTGGTTAGGGATAGCCGTCCATGCCGTCCTGCGGGCAGATGAGCATCACTGAGGTGCCGTGGCACAGCACGAGCCCCAGCTGCCCCATGTCCTCTTTCAGCTTGTACCGGTCATCAGGATCTCCCTTAGACGCAGTGGTTCTGTCCAGCACCAGGTTGAGCAGTGGGTGAAACCTTCTCAGGATGCCACTGGCTTCCCAGCTACCCTGGAACTACTCCACTTGAATGGTGTTCTCATTGTACTTAGACAGGTCCAAGATGCTTTCTTCCTTCTTCACTTTTTTTAAAAGATTTATTTATTATGTATATGAATACACCATTACTCTCTTCAGACACACCAGAAGAGGGCATCGGATACCTTTACAGATGGTTGTGAGGCACCATGTGGTTGCTGGGAATTGAACTCAGGACCTCTGCAAGAGCAGTCGGTGCTCTTAACCACTGAGCCATCTTTTAAGCCCCTTGAGGAGAACTTTTAAAAGGAAATATAATTACAAATAATCTCTGCATCCTAGGAGCTGTCTCAGCTTCCTGGCTTGAATAGGGTCATGGATTGTTTGCATAGTTTTTGGGGTTGTTCTTAAAGTTGTGATTGCTGCTTTCGGTCCATCCTTTTTACCTAACCAATTAGCTACTCTTGGCTTGTATTTCTGATCACGTGTTAGAAATACACTTTTATTATTTGTATTTGTGACACATTTGGTCAGAAACATACTTTGACTATAGGCAGAGTTGTAGTGACTATGATTATTACATAATTTTGGGTGGGTGGGGAACTATATTGCAAGGCAAGTTTTGAAGCGTGTGGACTTTGAGGAAAGAGGGTGACCTTGAAAGCATTGGCAGCTTTTATTGCGTGCTCACTGTGTCTGAGACATGGTTCCCAGGGCTCTGAGCTCTCAGGGACAACCCAGGAGACATGGACGCTGTCGGGACATACGTTTTCATGAACAAACCAACCCCATAAATTCTTTAAGTTGGAAGCTCTGGTTTCTGTTTTGGAATTCTGAATGACTCAGGACAACAGTATCCTCAAGGGTTGTTCTAGAGTCCAGGCTCTAATGTGGGGAGGAGAGACATCACAACTGAGTTCAGCATGGTATGCCGCCCTCCCCACAGGGCAAGGGACCTTTTGAGTCCTGTGAAAATTCAGAGGGTCTTGGTAGTGGACTCGAGAATGGCTGAGAATCTCAGTGGGAGCGTAGGCAAAAGGCTCTGCCTTGTGTTGTCTTTGGTTAAATTGTCTTTCCCTCCTCTGTGAACTGGGGATAATAATGCCTCTCTTCGGGGCTGTGGTGAAGATTACACAATAATGTTTATAAAGCTGACTCACAATTGGTGCCTTGTGGATGGTCTGTGTTTTTCATATCCATTTTCTATTTGACTGTAGCATCTAGCCCAGTGCTGTGAAATAGCTGAACCATATACACAAAGTAACTGACACGTGGTGGATTTGAATTAAAAACTGTCCCGTTTTGGGCTAACGGCCTTATGGAATGGAACTTTACACCCAGGGCTTGCATTTGGTCTCAAGAGATACTTGGCAGCTGTGTTTTATAAGAAGACAGAGGTGTTATCCACACACAGGGCGGCCTGCCATGCTCAGCTGAGGGAGCGCGGAGAGGATGTGAGTAGATGTGAGAGTGTCCTTTTGGATGAGGACGGACATGCAAAATCAACTCAAGGGAGGGGAATGCTGGGTAATTCATAAACATATCTCACCTGGGCTGGCATTAAATTAAAATTAGTCAAGTTTGTTAGAAAATATCAAATTAATTGTAAGTACTGGCCCATCTAGTAGTCAGGCAAGCATGTATCCGTGGTTAAAATAGGATTTAAACTTTATTTTACTTTCGTTGCTCTGGCTGGCTTTGGACCCTGGGTCTTCTTGCCTTGGTTTCTCAAGAGCTAGGATTACAGGCAGGCACCACCCTGGCTATCATAAACATAATTTAAAAACCTGTCAGATGACATAATCCATCCGCTCTGGAAAATGAGACCTCTTTCATGTTAACTAGCTGAGCCTTCCTCTTCTTTTAGTACATTGCCTGCCGGCTAGCAGTTAAGTACAGGGGGGTGGCTAACTCTTGCCGTTAAAACTTTGTTTCAAACAAATTCTCAGGGGTTTGGGTGGGAAAACCCTTTAAGACACCTGGAAGCTCCTGTATTCCGAGCCTTTGCACAGTTCGAGCTGCAGACCCACCAGTTCTTTGAATTTCTGTCTAGTTGGACGATGAGTGGGTACTGTGGGCTCTCC
Organism: Mus musculus; assembly: GCF_000001635.26. NCBI lineage: Eukaryota > Metazoa > Chordata > Mammalia > Rodentia > Muridae > Mus > Mus musculus. The sequence goes on along the minus strand of NC_000076.6, from coordinate 71,146,186 downwards.
ATCAGTGATCCCCGAGAGTGGCATCGGTAGGATTTTGTCTCTGTGTGTACGTCTCCCACGGGGATAGCTGGAGTGTCTTGGCGGTGGAGGGTCCAGTGCTTAAAAGAGAGCGAACCACACGCCCTCTTTCCTGGCCTCTGGGCAGGCAGGTTGGCAGCACCCGGTATCCTGTGGGCTGGACAGCAGCTTGTTTGGGCTTTTCTATAGTAATTGAGTAAACCATCCTTGGCGCCTGTTCGTGTTGACACATTGTTACACGACAGCAGAGAGTGATCTCTCCCATGTAGCAGGTCTCATCATAGTTTCCTTCTCTTCAGCCAGTGACTCCAGTTATCAAGTTTCCTGGGGTAGGGTTTGTGCCTGGTGGCTAATATTCTGACTTTAAATGTCATGAGGACTCCTGTATGGCCAGATCTCCACCTTTCAGAATTGTTTCAATGAATTCTTGAGAAGGGTTTAATGTTCTCCTCGGGTGTCACAGAAGACCCCCTGATGTGTGCTCTGCTCTGTTCTCAGACCGGCCTTTTAAAATCACGCTCTGAGATTTCTTGTTGTTGTTCTTGTGGCTGCCGCTGTTGTTAAAAGAACCAATTACAGCAAAGCCAATCCTGGTGAGATTCTTCTTATTAACTGGTCGATTATAAGCTGGCTTAATTTGAAAAAGTTAGAAAATTTATTTGTTGGTATAGCATTGGAAATGTAAATGAGCTAAATACCTAATAAAAAATGGAAAAAAAAAAAAGAAAAAAAAAAAAGAAAATTTATTTGGCTTGAGTGGTGCGGATACAGTCATGGAAAGAAATGTCAGTTTTCATACGGGTTTCTAAAAATCTATTTTTGTCTAGTAAGTTTTAAGAGATATATTTTATTTTATGCATATGTATGTTTTGCTTGCATGTGTGCTGTGCCCTCAGAAGCCAGAAGAGCGCTTTGGATCACCTCCAACTGGAGTTATAGGTAGTTGTCATCTACTGTGTGGGTGCTGAGGAGCAAACCCAAGCCCTCAAGAAGAGCAGCCAGTGCTGTTAACCACAGAACAATCTGTCTAGCCCTCCCCTGCCGTGTGTGTGTGTGTGTGTGTGTGTGTGTGTGTGTGTGTGTGTGTGCACGCGCATGCGTGTTTGCATATGATATGTACATATTTGTGTGTGCATTTGTAGATGTACAGTGTCTGGAAGCCACAGAGGTTTACGATGGGCATCTTTCTCCGTGACTCCGATACCTTATTTTTTGAAATGGGTTCTCTCTGTGAACCTAGTGCTCACTGAAAGCAAGCTATTGAGCTCCAGAGATCCGTCTCTCAGCAACCTCTGCAAGTGTTGGTATATGTGTGGGTTATTGAAATCTAATCTCAGGCCCTCTTGTTTGGTGTCACAGGTCGTCTGATTAAGCTACCACCCCCATCTCGCAAGGGGATTTTAAGATTAGATTTGCTGAAACTGGAAAATGAAACACAGAATCATTGCAGATCTGTAGGGTTTGTATGATCCCCCCCCCCCCCAAGGGCTTACATTTTAGGAAAACATTGTCTGCAGTTTCACAGTGGCCAAAATAAAAAAAGATTGTCGCAATAAGATGGTTGGTATCAGAGAGTGAGCATGGGGGTTGCATTATCTATGTAACCCATATTTGATCATACCAGGAATCCAGCACTTGGCAGTAAAACAGGACGGAGATGGAGAAGCATCTCACGGGAAGCCACTCGAGGGGGACAGAGCAAGTGTTCAGTGGCTAAGAGCACTTGCTGCTCTTGCAGGGGACCTAGGCTCTGTTCTTGGAAGCCGCCCAGTAGAACCCACTTGGCAGCTCACAACCATCTGTAACACCAGTCCCAGGGGATCTGACACCCTCTTTCTGGCCTTGATGGACAGTGTGCTTTATATGTAAGTGAATATCCAGAGACTGAGAGTAGAAGAGTAGGAAAAAGGGATTCTTCAGTGATGGTGACAGAAGAGAACAAGGTGACCACATATGTGTCAGCCCAAACTGTCCAAGATAAAGAATTGTACAATTCTTTTATACAGTATATATGATTATATTTATATTATATCTTATATACATTATTGTATAACAAGAGGGCCTGTCTGCCTTTGTACAGTACATAGCTTCTATGAGTATATATAAACCAAATACCAGATGCTGAACTATAAAATGTAGACTCTTACCCTGTCAGGAAGGAAATAGGGTCTCGACAGTAACAGATGTCAATACTTCACGTTTGGTAACCAGGTTGAACCAAAAAAAAAAAAAAATGGCACCCTTGAGTCAATGCTGCATTATACCAGATGGACTTGCAGCAGAAGGCATTATCTTGTCAATGCAACAGGGCTTTCTCAAGTATGTAAAGAATGTTCTCCAGGATTGAGCTTGCTATTACATGCCAGGGAACTATTTTTAGCAGGGTCTAACAGATTATAGTCATAACGCCTGTACTTTCTGACTGTCGTTGAATGAAACTAGAGATGGGCAGGTTGAGAAAGGCTGAAAAGGCCACACGTCTATGGAAGAAAACAAAACCCTCCCAAAGATCAGTGGTCCAGATGAGAGACCATGAGGGGGATTAGAAGATATCTTTAGGAAAATCAAAGTGAAAATCTATATACCAGGAATGTCTGTCATCCAGGAAAGGCAGCAGGAGGGAGGTTTAGGGCAGTGATGTACAGACTGAAGAAGACTGTACCCCCCAGATCAGTGGAACAACTGACAGACCAAGAGCTAGAAGAGGAAGAAGAAAAACAAACATAAGCCAAACGAAAAACCAAACCGAACAACAATCACACACACACAAACACACACACAGACACACAGACACAGACACACACACACCAAAAACCAAACCAAAACATCAAAAAGCCAAAATTCCACCCTGAATTGAAGCTGATGAGAGAACGACAGAAGACTAGAGCATAAACAAATGAAAAGAGTAAAAAACTAAAGATCAACATTTTTTTAAAAGAAAACTGTAAAATGAAAACTCGTGGTGAAAGATCTGATTTTCCCTGCTAAGTTCAGCAGTGATGTAAGAGTCTCTTTCCCACCTCTTTTACCTAATGTGGAATCAAAAAGAAAAAAAAAATCATGAGAAAAATCAGGTATGGGAAATGAGACATTATAACAGATGCCACGGAAATCATAAGGTCATAATGAAGTGCCTTGAACAGTCATGTACCTCGAAGACTGTCAAAATATATAATCTGCTGAGACAGAATTATGAAAAAAATACAGTATTTGAACAGATCTAATAAGGTGACTAAATTAGAATAAAAAAACAAACAAAAACCTCTCAACAGAAAATCCCAAAGTGGATTGGCTTCACTTTGTTAAGCTTCCAGAAGTTTTAATTGGCACTGACCTCAAATTCTTCCAAAAATCAACCAGGAGGAGAAGCTCCAAGCAACAGCACTTCAGGGAAACTGTGGACCAGGGACACTGTCTCTGGTGTCTATTGCTACAAAATCTGGGCAGACGGAACTCAACAGCACACGTTGTTGGTCACAGGTTGTGACCTCATGAGATTCATTCTTGAAATGCAGGAAGGAGACAGAATATGAAAATCACTGTAGTATTGTTTGTGTTTTTTTTAACACATGGAAAGATAACTAAGTGGATAGAGGAAAATGCATTTGAGAAAACCAAGTTTTCTATCGAAAGAAAATATTCAAAAGATTAAGAAGTGGAAGGTACAACACACATATGATAAAGGCCACATGTGAAATCCCACAGCACGTGCGAGAGTAGGGTGCAGGGAGTGCAGAGTGAGAGAACAGCCAGGCACACTCAACGGTGGAAAATCGAATGTTTTCCCACTAAGCTCAGCAGCAGTGTCAGCTTCTCTATTCTACTACCTTTGCCAAATGGAGAACCACATCTTCACCAGAGCAACCAGACAAGAATAAGAAATGGATAGGGCTCTGGAAATGCCACGTTGAAGACCATCATAGGCTTCAAAACTGGGAAGCATCTAGATAGGAGAGTAGGACAATCGGTTTCACTCGCCCGAGATAATTTTATATTTAGTGAACCTTAGTGAGCACAAACACACACATGCACACATACATGTACACACACATACACATATATGCATAGACACATAGACACATACCTGTACACACACACTGAGGCAAGCATTAGGGCTGTTTAATAGAGTTAGTTTTTGAGGAGTTTATTTTTGGGTTTGTTTGCATATATGTGTTAGAAACACAAATACCCACATGGACTCAGATATATGAGTATCAGTCTTAGTGGCCACTGTGGATGCTGGGATGTGAACTTGGGTCCCCTGCAAGAACAGTACCTGCTCGTAACCACTGAGCCTTCTCTGTAGCTCCTGGAAGTGGAGCTTTAATGTTGCAAGATGAGGAAACATCTGAGATCTGTTGAGCTGTGTCCACAGCAAGCACCACACACTTAAAATAGTTCAGATACTAATGTTTATATTACACGGTTTTCCCCATAAAACAAAATACCCGGATTGGTTATTTTTGGGGGTTTGTTTTTTTTTTTTTTTTTTTCAAGACAGGATTTCTCTGTGTAGCCCTGGCTGTCCTGGAATTCACTCTGTAAACCAGGCTGGCCTTGATGTCAGAAATCCGCCTGCCTCTGCCTCCTGAGTGCTGGGGTTAAAGGTGTGCGCCACCACGCCCGGCTCTGGATTGATTTCTTTTCAGACAAAACAGATTTGCCTTAGCAAATTCTTTGTATACTTCCACGAACTTTAGGGAAAAAATTAATATTCTTTTAAAACTGTCACTACAGAGTACCAGGCTTTCGTGTGTTAGCTTCATACATGCCTAGTTTGGTTGATCTCCTTCAACCCATCTTGCTTGTATTTTACAGTGCGTACTCTGGATCTTCTGCCTTCTCCAAGCCCCTTCCTACTTCCCTGTGTTTTCTTACCTGGTTCTTAAAGCTGCCTTTCTGTATCTCTTGGGCTCATTTCCCGTTTTCTGTTCTCTATCCAAACTCACTCATGTAAACTTACATATATAGAAGTTAGAATATGTGTTTGTATGTGTGTATATCTATATCTAGTCTATCTATCACCTACCTACCGATATGTTTATCTATCTATTTATCTATCAGAGTCCATATGGGTATTTGTGTTTCTGACCCTGATTACTTCACCTAATATAATATTTTCTAGTTCCATTTATTTTCCTGCAAATTCCACACTTTCACTTTTTTTCTTTACAGCCAAATAAGATCCCATTGTGTGTACATACCATATTTTCATGATTCACTCATCTGTTGGATGGACATCTATGCCGATTCCATAAAAGCTGTTTAAAAAGTTCAAGATGCCTCAAAGAGTTCACCCCTTACTAGCTGAAAAGAAAGAGAAAACTTTTGTTTTGTAAGGGTAAAAGCGTGGTTGCCAAGAAACCTGAGCTCCGAGTCCTTGCTCTGGAGACTTGTAGAAAGCCTACCTTCCTAAAGGCAGCCAGCCCCCTGTGGTAACAGCATTTACATTCAGTGCTGAGGAGGCCACAGCAGGCAAAATTCAGTTATTTTCAAGCTTTCAAACCCAAATGTGCAGAGTAGACACTTCTTTCAACAGTAGATGCATGAGACGAATCTGTGCAACTTGCAGTTTAGAGGGCCTGCCTGAGTTCCACAGCTAACAATCGTAACAGAACGACTTTCTCGGATTTCCATATTTTTCAAGTAGACTATCATGGTTTGGCCCAACTGAGCTCAGTTTCTGCTGGCTTGCACATTCCTCCTGGTTACACTGTGAGCTTTACCTCCACTGGAAAGTATGCTCCCTTTTCAGCATTTATTTTAGGCTGCTTGGCTTGAAGCAGCTCTCTTTAGTCTTGAAACATATAGATGTATGGATGTGTGGTCTTCATTATGTGTCTAAAAAAGAAAGCAGAAATAAGCTTACAAGCAGAGTAGGTAGAAAACATTAGGGATGTGACAGGCCTCAGTCATGGCATGGGGACAGAACTCAAATAAATCCCCCAGAATTAAAGAGGATGGTTCTGGTCATATAAGTATGTATTCATATGCACTTAGACATGACGTAAATGACTGCCTGTGCACACATACAGGTCTACATATATTACAGATTGGATTGTGTATCCAACATTCAGATCTAGCTCCTTGTGTCTCCAAATGTGACCTCACTTGGGATGGAGTCTTGCAGAGGTAACAAGTTAAAAGTATTAGGGTGGGCCTGTGAGAAGTGGGAACCGTGGCTACTGAGATACAGTGTGGAGGGAAGGCAATGTGTGAGACACAGGAAGCGTCAGCTGTCTGTAACCAACTGGTACGTCGAACTCACACTTCTCTCTTAGGGCCCTCAGATAGAACACCTGTTGATGCTTGGTTTGGGATTTGTATCTCTAGAATTGTTTCTACAACTGTTTTTGGGGTCTTTACCAAATGGCAATTCTAGTGAACTGGAATAAATGTATATTGCTATTATACTACCAACCAGGGGGGCTGGAAAGATGGCTTAGTGGTTAAGAGGACTAGCTGTTCATCCAGAGGACCCAGGTTCAATTCCCAGCAACCACAAGGCAGCTCACAACTGTCTGTAACTCCAGTGCCAGGGCATCCGATTCCCACACACCAGTGCACATTAAAAAGAAAAGACGGTTAATTAACACAAAGCAGGATATGTATGCTTAGCAATATCAATTCATGCTTAAATATTTTATTTTATTTATTTATTTTGGTAATTGTTGCCTGCCTTCCTATATAACTGATATGTGAACTTAATGCTCACAACCTTAAACACTTTTTTTTTCCCCTTAGAAAAGTTATTCAGGAAGTTTGGAAGAATTATTTTGCTCATAGTAATCAAAATTGATACTTCTTTACTCTCTCTTCATCTCTCTCTCTTTTTAAAAAACATTTATTATTATATGTAAGTATACTGTAGCTATCTTCAGACACACCAGAAGAAGGCGTCTGATCTCATTGTGGATGGTTGTGAGCCACCATGTGGGTGCTGGGATTTGAACTCAGGACCTCTGGAAGAGCATCGGCCCTCTTAACAGCTGAGGCATCTCTCCAGCCCATAACTCTTAAGAAGTGAATTTATGCAGTTGGAGAGATGGCTCAGTGGGCAAGTGTGCTTGCTGTGTAAACATGAAGCTCTGAGTTGAAATCTCTAGCACTCACATAAGAGGTGTGTGTGCCTATAGCCCAGCACTGTCATGGAGTGTGGGATGGAGACAGAAGAATATCTGGGCCTTGCTGGCCTCCCATGTAACTGACAGAACAAGCTCTATAGTCAGTGAGAGAACCCATCTTAAGTGAATTAGGTAGAGAGACACACAGGAAGATTCTGAACAACCTCTTCTGGCATGCACACGTGTGTGTGTGTGTGTGTGTGTGTGTGTGTGTGTGTGTGCGTGCGCGCGCGCGCACCCCCCCCCCCCAATCCATTTCCTAATTTCTCAAGAGAGAAATTCAAATCACGTTCTAGGATGAAACAGTTATGTGTAAAGTGGACTCTGGCCCTTTGACCCCATTTTGCATAACAATCCTCAGACTTCCTAATTGAGAAGTTTCCACGTTTGCAACAGCTGTAGCAGCAGCCGAGCCCACTGACAGATTGGAAAGGCAGAGTCAGAAACAACCCACCCACTCACTGGTCTCCAGCACCGAAATGAAGAGAAAAAAAATAAAGTCTCAAAAGTCCACATGTTGAAATTAAATTTTCTGAAGATTAGAAACAGATGCTGTGTTCAGATGATCAGTTTTTCCACTGCCCTTGGTTCTGTTGAATTGTGTTCATTTTGCCCTCAGTGGGAAATTCAGTGGAGTTCAGCGCCTGGTGAGGCTAGGTGTGGTGGTCTTCAGTCCCACCCCTGTCCCCCTCCGTCCCTCCACCCCTCTACACTGCTTGAGGCGTCTGGGGTGTCTGTGGGGCCCAGTGGATGAGGAACACTGGATGACCAGACCCTGGGTTGGGGAACACATGTCAGTGGTGAACGGGAGGCTAGTTTAGTGGGACATTGATTTATGTTGTTCCTGAGAAATACTAATCTCCAGTGAAAATGGTTCTATAGTTGCTTGAGTTTTCAGACATAAGAATGAACTTTGAGGAGGAAACAGGCTTGAAAGATGGTTTTCAATTAAGAAAATGAAAGCAGAGCGGTGGAGATGCTGAGATGGTAAAGTGCTTGTTTGAAAGCAAGATGGTTTGAGTTCAGATCTCCAACACCATCTAAAAGCCAAGCACGGTGGCCTGCCTCGGTGACTGTGGCACTGGAGGAGAGGCATAGACAACCCGATAGGATCTAATACCTCAGAGGCCAGCCAATCTTGCCCATTGATGAGCTCCGGGTTCAGTGAGAGACCTTGCCTCAAAAGATTCAGTGGAGAAGAAGAGAGAAAGTCAGTGATGTTGACTTCTGGTCTCCACACACACATGCGTGGACAAGCGCCCACCCCCGCAGCAGATGCACACCTATGGACACATCCATACATACAAACACTCCCCATTCACCTGTGTACACATACATGTGCAGACACAAGTGCACACACACAAACACAGGAGAGCAGGGTTGTTACGCTGGCACTTGCATTTTTCAGTCACACCGAGTAGTCTGATATTTTAGGAATTCAAACATGCCAAGGTATGTCATGTAATAAAACGTTTTCTTTCTTTCTTTTTTTTTTAAATCTATTTTATGTATATGAGTACACTGTCACTGTGTTCAGACACACCAGAAGAGGGCATCAGGTCCCATTACAGATGGTTGTGAGCCACCATGTGGTTACTGGGAATTGAACTCAGGACCTCTGGAAGAGCAGTCAGTGCTCTTAACCACTGCGCCATCTCTCCAGCCTCCAAAGGTTTTCAAGTGTTGCTTAGTGTGAGACTTTATAAAGTGTTCGGTGCAACGCAGAACTCAAACTATTCAGAACCGTGGCCTTAATATTTATTGACAAACTTCAGGAATGAGTTCCAAAATTGAATTTCATGTTTACATGTAGTCAGTTGAGGGATAATCTATGGTTTGTTGTGTTTATGAGTTAGAGACTTTGACGACACTATTTCTGAAGGACAGAATTATTCTGTGCATCATCATGAGTGGCCTTGGTGAATATGAATCTGCTTGTCTTATATCCATTTCCAATCTGAGACTTCAAATACCCAGATCTCTTTAGATTATAAATTATTCCAATTCCTCAGTTCAAAGTTTTTGTTTCTAGCATTTAAATTATGAGGACTAATACACAATAAAATATAGGCAGAAGGTGCAGATCAATAAATTTTCTTTTATTCAAAAGAAGAAAATACTGTACACAGCCAAGACATGCTCCCTTCTTGGCCACTCCCTCACCTCTGATGGTTACAGCTGCCTTAGTTTTAAGGTAGTATCCTTTGGAGTTTTCCGGATGGCCTTAACTGTGTGCAGGGATATGGATCCCTAAGCACTCTGCCTGCGTATATTCTTCAGAAATAAAATTCCATAAGACATAATCCGTTATGTCTGGCTTTGCCCACTCTGCATTTGAGATTCATGAATGTTGTGTGTAGCTGGTTTAGTGACAGATTTGTCACAATACTGACTTTTGTCCTGATAAACTGGCCTATGGCTTTTCCTGATCAGCTCTGTGGGTTCTCTCCTGTCTGAACCGGTGTGTGTACTGTTGCGAGGTTTGCTCCTTTGTGTCTGGGATATTCTGACATATAAACACTGCAGGGTTCATTTGTGGTCAGCTCTTTATGTCCTATTTAGCTTTGGCTGTTGGGATGAAGCAGCTGTGCATGTTCTTGCCCACAGCTGTTGTGGAGGCTGATTTCTCGCTGGTCCAAGAGGGGTAAAACAAGGTATAAACCAAGGATAGGTTTAGCTTTAGTGAATACTACCTTCTAATTTCCCAAAGGGTTGTTTGTAGTGCCTTGTGTCGGCTCTTTCAAAAGGGAATTTTCAGCCAGGTGCGGTGGCTCACACCTGTGAAATCCCAGAATTGGAAGGCTGAGACAGGAGGTTTGCTACAAGTTTGAAGTCCTGAGCCTGGGCTATGTAGCAAATTCTAGGTCAGCTTGGGCTGCGGATCAAAACCAGCTTGCTCCAAAACAAAACAAGGATTTTCCGTTTGCTCAGTAAACTTGCCAGTCCTAACGAGTGGCATCAGTCTTCGTTAGAGCCACTCGTGAGTGCATTGGTCCTTCCTCCATCAGGGATGACAGTTTGGCTTCTCTTCATGTCTGTTGGCTGTTTGGAGAGTCACTTTGGGAATCACATTGTGTTTATTTGTGTAACATTGTTTTACATTGCACCAATGCCTGGCTCTTTGCATCTGGCTGAGAGTCACTAACTTGATGACTTGGGCTCTCATGTTACTCTCTCCAGAATTAGCATCTGTTCTCATGGATAATGCTTTTGATGGATATCCTTGCTGTCTCAGCTCTCTGCTCCCCTATTGGCTGCTGGCTTAGCAATCCTTCACTTTCTTGATAATTTTCTATTGCTTCTGAGCATGAATGTTTGTGTGTATGTGTGTGTTATTATGCCCAAGTTTTCCAGTCATTTATCCACAATGAGAAAGTCCATATTATTTGTTCTGCTATTAATTAAAAGTAGAATTTTTATGTTTGAAAAATAAAACTAGTCTCATTTTTTTACTGGCTTTAAATAGAGAAGAATGTGTCATCAGATATTGATATTTAGTGAAAACAAGTTTTAAGGGAATTTATTTAAAACTTATCTGTGGTTTTGTTGCAAAACAGCCCTTGGCTTTTTAGAAAATTTCTTGTGCAAAGAAAGGACTTATATTTCAGCTTCTATTTTTTTCAATATTATTTCTTGATGTTTTAGAAAAACTAGAGCCAGTGTCTTAAAGTTAGAATTGAGCTTTCAGGAGGTCTAATAGAGGACTATGAACTAGATTAATCTGTGCCTGTAATTAAGGCAGGAGGGACAAAAACAGGTTCTTCTACTGTGGAGTCTTAAATATCAAATATCCTCATTTTTACCTGATCTGGTATCCGTTTGTGTTCTGTTTACACAGATGTGGCCAGTGTTTACAAGACACTCCAAGAATGTGTTACAGTGTCAGATTGTATTTGAAATGTAGGTATATTTGAACATTATTCATGATTAAAGCTCATCAAAGAGCTGTTTCTCCTGCTTGTAGTGGCACAGGACCTTTTCTTAATGCTTTAAAGGAGGCAGGTCAATCTCTGAGTTCCCGGCCAGCCTGGACTTACATACGGAGTTCTGGGCTGGACCAAGCTTGTGTAGACAGGGACACCTTGTCTCCCAGCAAAACAAAACAACCAATAACAAAACCATAGAAAAGCAAAACCAAAAGAAAACTCCACCCATCACCACCAAAACAAAGTTAAAAAAAATACAAAACAGAAAATCCCACACAAATATTAAAATAGAGAATTTTGACTTTGCTGTGTCCTTATGACACACATTGCCGCTTGTTGTGGCCATGAGCTGTTTGTGGGGTGTTATCATGACTCTTTTATTACATAGAAACACTTAAGATTGAGTATTTGTTTGGCTGAGTTGGATAATGTCCTCTGGGAATTACACTGTGTCCCACACTGGGGCTTCTTGGGCTAATCTTTTCTCTGATCTAGTTAGCATCATTCTCCCTATGGTGAGAGACCAGAGTTTTCATAGCTCACTGCTGCCCAGAGCACTGTGAGTTTCCAGTAGACAGAATTAGTAATTGTTCAAACCAGGGAGTAGGATTTAAATGCTTACAAACAGTCTCCCGACGCTTATTGCCAACAAGCTCAGATTATGGAAATGTTCATTACGTAATGTCACCCCACCTGTGTTTTTGCTGATGTCTTTAAGCTCCCTCTCTGGGGCTCTGTGATTTGAACAGCCCCTTCATTATGGGAAAAGCCCAGGCCACAGTTTTGCTTGATGAAAGAAAGGCTTTCTTGCTATTGTAGTTTATCTGCGGATGCTCATATCAATAGTTTTAGATGCTCAAAAAAATCAATATTCCAGTTTTGCAACCTAGGGAATATCTAGATTATTGAAAAGAAACAACAGGCTTAAAATATGTTGGCTTAGGCTGGAGAGATGGCTCAGTGGTTAAGAGCACTGACTGCTCTTCCAGAGGTCCTGAGTTCAATTCCTAGCAACCACATGGTGGCTCACAACCATCTGTAATGAGATCTGATGTCCTCTTCTGGTGTGTCTGAAGACAGCTACAGTGTACCGACATAAAATAAATAAATAAATAAATAAATGTTTAAAACAGACCAAAAACATGTTAGCCTTCTACCCTGTGAATGTAGTGCTTTGGTTTTATTTTTAATATTTGTTTTAATATTTTAAGAGTATGCTAAGCTTAGGTAAAAATCACACTTAGTTAAATTGGTATTTGGAGGTGTGATGGAGGCTTCTTAGTTCCTTCATTGGTGTGAACTTGTAATTCATTGCAGTAGATTTAAAATTGACCAAAGTCCTCACATACTTCATACCCAATTCTCCCTTGCTACTCACAATTTACATTAATTAATGAACCCTAGGGGCACATGACTCTGATCCAAAGTCCATGCTTCAGCGGGGTTTTCCTGATTGCTCTCGTCTCTTTCCCTTCACCTCAGTCTTCCTCTTTTCTTCCCCGTCTCCAGCCATTCCTTTCTGCATTCCAGAATTCTGCTCAGGTCAACACATTGCACTGACATGTGAGCCCCCCCCCGCCCCCCCCCCCCCCCGAACTGTGACTGTCTCAGTCCTAGTGCTTGGTTCCTGTGTCTTTGGCTTGTCTGCTGCTTTTGTGCTGCTCTGGGGTTGTAGAGTCTGGACTGCAGTTGAGCTGTACGTATTTGTTAGGCTTACATCAATCATCGATGTTCCGTATTTGATTGCTCAGACAGTTTCATTTTGGAGCATCATGGCCTCTCTGGTTTACCCTCTTCGCCCTTTGCATTCCCTTTTGATTAATATTGAACATGGTTCTTATTTTGTGTCATACGATTGTCCAGGCTCCCTTGCTCAAAGGAGCCATAGTGCCTTGATGGGAAAATGGCGCTAGAGCTAAGATCTGGTGCTCTCATCCCTAATGGGATATGTTCCTTTAGGTCCTTCCAGCTGACCCAGCAGGGCATAGTTTGTATAATACATGTCTATAAATGGTTCTGTAAGGAGTTGTGATAGTATCCATCTGTAGCTATTGTAAGCCAAACAGGACTTATAGTGAGGTGCCATCTCTAATCTTCACAGTAGAGGTCACTTGAGCATTCTCCCTGGCTGCTAACAGGGATTCCTGTGATCGGTGTTCATTTATTGTTTGACTTAGGATACAGTGTAGACCTGTCTTTCACTTCTTGGCCGATAGCCCATGAAAGACTGACATCAGCAGAGCCCAGTGCACAGTTTCTTTGCCTCAAGCTACACATCTTACTGGCATCTGGTGACACATAGGTCAGCACCTCTGTCCTCCCGTGACTTTCTCACATTGATCCATTTCTGTCACTATAGCTCTTTCCCAGGTACGATCTCTCTCATATCATGCAGACAGTAAGGTCTGCCCTGTGCTCCCTGGCTTTTGACAGAAGTGCACAGTGCATCAATAAAATAATTGTGTAGTATGTAGCCTTTTAGACTGGCCCTTTTCCCTTCACTCTGTGTATCCAAGAACCAGTAATTTGCATTTTACATGAATTTATATAACCTTTCTCCACCCTACTCTCATCTGAGTAACAGAATAAGTGGTGTGTGTGTGTGCACATATACCCCTTTTCACACATGTGGAGGTCAGAGGACAGCTTTATGGTGTCTGTTTTCTTCTTCCACCTTCACAGGGGTCCTGGAGATTGAACCCAGGTCACCCAGGCTGTGTTGCAAGTGTCTGTATGTGCTGAGCCCTCTTGCTGGCCCTGATACTGCATTCCTGTTAGTCATAGTTCACACTGTGCACAATAAATGTCTTCAGTTTGATTTTCCTAACTCAAATTTCGGATCCTTTGAACAATTTCTTGCTAATTCTCACTAGCTTCCCCAACCCAGGCCTAGGAAATAACGATTTTCTTCCCTTTCATGAACGTGGCACTTTTAGATTGCATAACTGAGATAATGCACACTTTGTCTTTCTGTGACATTAGGAGCTTAATAATTGTGCAGAGAGCTGATATTTTCAAAGTACAATTAAACATTGCCCTTATTTTTGGCCAGAGATCAAGAAATTCATTAATCTCCTATTTCTGAAACTCCCTTCCCATGTGGCCTTAGGAAAGTTATAATTTCTCTAGAACTCAGCTCAATGTCATATGTGGGTGGCATTGCGAAGGGACACACAGACCTTTCTTCAGGTTCTTGATTTCATAGATAAAAGAACTTAAAAAATTGCCTCACAGGGAACCCAAGGACAATTTTATTGGACTCAGTGGGAGAAAACAGCAGGGCAGGAAGCTATCTTAGTGGGTTCTGGGAGGAGGGACATGGGATGAGAAGGAAGGGACAGAGGGAGAAGGGGAGGGAGAGGTGGGAGGGAGGCAGGAAGGGATAAAGGGAAGGGCAGGGGGCTTACTTTCTGAAAAGTCAAAGAAAGTCAAATTCTCTTTTTAGCTGTCAAGTTACTCTATCTGAGTCAGAAGTTAAGGTAGGTTGAGCAGCAGAACTCTTCGAGCAGCTTCTGGGGCGGGGCTGGAGTGGGTAACGTCAGAGGCTGAGGATGCTCTGGGTATCTGTGGACAGGCTTAGGGAGTGAGTCTGTGTTGAGGGAGAGCTGAGGTGCGCGCGATTATGACGTCACCAAAGGAGTGGCTACTGCTCCCGTTTTCCTAAATTTTTTCTCTTTAACTTCTGGCTTTAGGCTTGTTAAGGGTGTAAACCAGGATTTTCTCTTTACAGAACATGTGCCTCATGTGAACAAGTGTTTGGGGGGGGGGGGTTGGTTCTGCTACGTGTTCAAATTCTAAATTCAGTACCCCCAAGATCTGCTTGCCCCAAGACAGTTCCCATGTACACCAGCCTTCATTATGTAAACCTTGCTCCCCAATTTCAAGTGAGTTGGTTAATAAGAGGCAGGAGCCTGTGACAGGAGAGAGGGAAAGGCAAGACTTGAGGATCGAGTAAGGGCTCTCAGGAGAGACCAGGAAGGAGGAGAAAGGAGAGAGGGTTGCCTTTGGAGGATGAGTCATGAGCACGTGAACCTTGAGGATAACCGGGGAGAGAATCAAACAGCAGGTAACCAAGAACAAAGAGCTGGGATGTAACGATTTGTGTCAAAGGATGTCACCATGTTGGTTTCAATTTGTCGCAAAAAAGCCTCCACTGTCGATATCAGACAGGATATGTGCACCATGTTCTGGTCAGAAAGCGTATGTAGTGCTGGGTATACGCATGGCGCCTGGGATGCAATGGGCCTTTCTTTCCCTTCCTCCCTTCCTGTCACAGTGACGGGAAGATCTTCCTGACATTCTCATTGGACCCCATTCCCGTATGTGTGATAACCGGCTGGTGTTAGTACATAGAATATAGACTCAGAATCATGTGGAGTCAGGTGTCTGTACTTTTTGCTATTATTAAATATGTCCTACCTTCGGTGGGCCTGGGAGGAAGACAGCTTGAGGCCATGGGCCTCTATGCTGCGCAAGTATGTGGTGGAGAGATGGGAAGATGGAGAGGCGGAACTGTGAGGCACAGCCTGATGTGAGAGGCTTGGCTGCCACCTTACATCATGGTGATGTTCAAGGGCTTCACTGAGGTGGCCCCGCCCCTCACCAGCTACTGCAAGGTAGCACCAGCCAGCAGGCCGGTCACCAGCAGCTGCCTCCGCCCCTCCCCAGATGAGACACGCCCTCTCACCTTGCCTAGGCAGCTCAGAGAGAGGGTTTGGGAGTGCTGATTGGCTGACCAACTCAGCTACCACCCAGGCCCAGATCTAGGGCTTTGGGTTGGCCCATTCTCCACCTATGAGCTGCCGGGGCACTAAAGGAGCTCGTCCTGCAGAACCAAAGCTGCAGGATCTCGGTGACTCAGGGTAGCAGCAGGATGTCCTAGAGGAGCCCAGCACTGATGGTGAGGGTTTAGTATTGATGGTGTAGCAGAAGCCAGAGGCCTCGAACCAGACCAGTGATGACACACTGTGATACACCACAGCTTTCACATTATATATAGTATAATGATTTTATTTTCTTTTGGGGGAGGTACAAGGATGGAGGGATGATATGGAAGGACTATGAAATGAGTGGAATTGGGTGCATGATGTGAAATTTACAAAGAATCAATAAAATATAAGAAAAGAATGTCCTATATTCAGGTCCCTTTTGTTACATTGTTCTACATCTATCTGTTTACCCACTGGGTTGGGAAATTCAATTGTCTTCTCCAATTAAATTAACTCTGCCTGGCTGGTGTATCCATACTTTGTTAGTGCTTTTTCAACAAATGTGTAAGTGACACTGTGGTCTTCTTGGGAGTGTTAACCCAAGTTAAGACCTTACAGTAGAAGAAAACACTTTTGTCCCTGTTAATGTAATTATATACATAGACTACTAAGTTTGGCTGTAATTATTGGGTCTCTTGAATTATTGGGTCTCTTTAGTTCTGACTTTAAAGGACTGACAGTAAAATTTCTAAAACACCAAGAAATCATACTGCCAAACATAGAGCCAAAAATATGATTTATACTCACATTATAAGAATCCCCGAATAGCCAAGGACTACTTTGTAACAAAACCACGGATAAAGCTCTAAAGAAATCCTTTTAAAGCTTGTTTTTGTTAAAAGTTAATATCTGATGCACCCTTGTATCTGAATAGTTAAAACTAAGAGGAGAAAAAAATGGGAGTTTCTTTTTCTTTTTTTTAAACGGAGAGGTTCTACTTTAGTATAGTAGACCAAGCAGTGTAGACTGTCCTATTATGGTTATCTGAAAACCCAGGCATGCCATTAAATGGCTATCTGATCAGAAGAACTAGGAAAATCAGAAGTGAAGAATTGCCAAGCAGCAACTGGTAAGGAACAAAGGAGAGGCCAAGGAGAGGTTGGTAGCTCTGGTATTTCCCAAGAGAATACATGGCATTTCAGCAGGCTTTGTTTCAATTGTCCAATTCTGCTGCAAATTCTTTTACATATGTGTCTTTTTCTATCATAAATATTAATTAACATTTTACTACTTAAATCAGCAGGTGACACCTAACTTATGTGTTTCTCTTTTGGCTTTGTGCTTAATTAAGAACGCAAATAAATGTGTGAATGCTGAACTCATTTTCAACTTGAAAGGTCGTCCTGATGTGGGGGTTAAAAACAAATCCCTTCAAAAATAAAAGTGCTTAGTAAGAAGTAATTCACATAGTAGGGATGGAAAAATAATTACTTTAGCTGGGATTGTTTCTATTTAGAATAATCATTTGGAAATAAAAGTGCATTTCTAGCGCTAAAAAAAACCCTGTAGTATGTTCTTTTTAATTGTGTGTATATTCCTGTATGTGCGTATGTGCATGGGGCACTGTGCTTTCAGAGACTAGAAGAGAGAGTCAGATTCCTCTCGGAACTGGAATCAGAGGTAAGCTGCCCAGTGCGGGTGCTGGAAACAAGACTCTGGTCTTTTGCAAAGCTCTTAACCACTGAGCCATCTCTTTGATCCCCTTACTCCCAGTTATAGTCTCCCCAAATTTTAATTACATTTCCGTAGAGACTTGTGAGACTCGATTCTGTTCTTGTGACACCCTGGTGGATCTTGATTCTGTTGAAGGACTCAAGAGAGGCAAGGCTTGTTGCTCTTGTTTCTAACAGCTGATCTAGGAGGCTAAGTAGCACACTCCAGGTGTGGTCTATTGTCTGTAGAGCTAACTGGATTCATTGTTACTCCCTCAAATCATGACCACACAGCTTGATAAAGAATACAGTTAGTTCTCATTCCAGCGGGAGTCTTCAAACATCAGGGTAGATAGGCTGTTTCTCTTCTCATGATCGAGATCAAATCAAGAGAAACTGGGGTCTGCTTAATGCGATCTTCTGTTAGTTCTCGGGGATCAGAGCTCTCAGCTCAGCTCACCAGGTTGATTGGCAGCTTTATGTCAGGGGAGTTCCAGTGAGTGACCCATTTGGGCCACTGGAGTCTCTCATGTGAAACCAAGTGTTGGCCTGGAATCTCTGGAACTCAGACAGTGGCCGAATGGGTTTTAATCATTATTGGAAATGGGAGGAAACTGTCGAGCAGAGCGACTTCAAAGCCTTCATCTCTGTTGGAGGCGAGCAAGAATGTGTAACCCCATGCATTATTACCAGAAGGAATCACTTTTGTGGAGAGGACCCCTTTCTCAACGAGGTGGAAACAGCCCCTCAAGTCCTGTCACACCGGAAGAAGGAATATTAAATTTTATGCTTTAAAAAATGTTTATTTAGGTAATTCCTACATTATAAGGTGATCAAGCCTGTTCGTAAGACTTTGGAGCTGCTATTTAGAGTTGGGCAATGGTTAATTTCGTGACAAATTATTAACTTGAGACGACGGTTAAAGTTATACCTCCTAGGTGGTGTTCAGCATTGCAGTCTCTTCTGGCTGAACGGAGCCTTGCCTGTGTCTGATGTCTCGGTGGGATGGGTGGGGGCGTGCAATCAGAAAGTGATACTTTTTTTTTTTTCTTGCAGTATTTCAGAAAATCTGAAATCCCATTGCTAGATATAAAAACAAACACAGCAGGTCATTTTAGTCGTGCAGTGAAGCATTTTGTGCAAAGGAAAATGTGTGCTCGATTAGATTGAAAGATTTGATGGTTCATAAAGCCACCCAGTATAACGTCGCCACCTGACTAATGGAAGGGTAGGGAAGTGAACTTTGACCAAGAAATGTTACAAGACACTGAGACACAGACGGCAGAATCTTAACCTCTCTAGTGATGAATTCCCCCCTTTAGAGTAAGAAGGCTGGGCTGGTGGGGTGACTCTATGGGTAAAATTGCTTGAGTTCAATCCCCAAGACCTGAGTTCAATCCCCAGTTCCACATGTGGAAGGAGAGAGCCAGTTCTTCTAAGTCGTCCTCAGACATCCACACGTGTGCTACTCTGCCCCCAAGACCGCCATAACTGCAAACCGAGAGGGAATACGATAGATAACTTAATTAAGGCAGGCAGGCACCTTGGGAATTTTGTATTAAATCACTTTCCTTCTTGCTTAAGACTTTTTAATGTCTTAAAACTACATCGATATATTATGTCAATATTATTTGCTGCCAAATCAAAGAGTGTGCCTGAAGATATTACAGAAAAGAAAAAAGGAAAACAAAAACAAACAAAAACCAAAACAAAAAACTCAACCAACCAACTGAACAAGCAAAACACCAAAACAGTCTTCAATTACTAAATGTACAGGACAGAGAAGGCTGTCCCAGGCAAAGGACTACTTTTCTTGGAATGACTTATTTCTTTGGAGTATTACATAAGTGTCGGTCATTTCATTCTTCTTGTGTCCCAAGAGAAGGAATAAAGGAGAAAGATTTATTTTGATTTATAGTTTGAGAAGCTTCAGTCCACCATCCTTGGTGTCCCTGAATCTGAGCCCATGATGTTAGCTAGCTAGAGCTTAGCAGTGTGGGAGAAGGCTCATCTCAGGGAGGACAGGATGGAGAGGGAGAAGAAGGGATGGGGACCAGGTGTGCCCATTCAGAGATGTGCCCTACTGACCTACTTCCTCAGTTAAACCCCAATCCCTAACATTTCCAGAAGTCTCAGAATAGTTCCACCTGCTGGAGACCAGGCATCCAACACATGGAGTCTGTTAGGGAAGGATTCCTATTCAAGGTGTAAGGCTGGCTCTTTTTGCTGTCACCTGAAGCTTGTACCGAGATCTGAACTGGGTGACATGTGTCTCCCAGCTTGTTACCTGTCTCTGCTCTTACTACTTTGATATGTAAAGCATTAAAGATGTAGTGTCTGTTTTCTAAGATGTTCAGATGTGAAATTAAGTATAATCTGCCTCTTCCTGCCTGTTGTCTTGGAGATCTTAGCCCCCCTCCCCTGAGTAACATTGCTAGCATCTTCAACTGTTGGAGCTGCTGTAAGGAAACCTCCAGAGCAGGAGGAATCTGTTTCTCCCTATTGTGCAGTGGTTCACAACCCTCCTAATGCCGCGACCCTTTAATACAGTGCCTTATGGTGTAGTGACTCCCAACCATTAAATTATTTTTATTGCTACTTCATAACTGTAGTTTTGCTGCTGTTATGAATCATAATGTAAATGTCTGATATGCTAACCCCAGAGAGGTCACAACCCACAGGTTGGGAACCCCAGCATTAGGGTCTGGAGGTGCAGCTCAGGCTGCTGCAGCGCAGGTGTCTGGTGGAGGGCCTCTACTAACGTTGTCCTTCCGTGATGGATAAGGCAAGGCAGCTCTCGGGCCTCTTTGTATGAGGATGTGAACCCAGTTCAGAAGGCGGTGGTCCCTTTTCATAACTTCTTCAAAGCCCCACCTCTTACTACCATCTCCATGGAGCTTAGGTATCAGCGAGTGGATTTTGGAATAATAAAAGCGTTTTTTAAGTTTGGGGATGCAGCTCAGTGTTTGCCTAGCATGCCCAGTGAACATGTTTGGTCCCCCAGTACAAAAAAAAAAAAAAAAAAAAAAAAAGGTAAAACAGGAAACCCATTCAAGAGCTGGATGGTGGTGGTGCACACCTTTAATCCCAGCGCTTGGAAGGCAGAGGCAGGGGGATGGCTGAGATCCTGGTCTGCAGAGCCAGTTCCAAGATATCCACAGCTAAACAGAGAAAACCCTGTTTTAAGAAAACAAAACAAAACAAAACAAAACAACAAAAAAACCCCAAACAAACCCAAACAAAGAAACCAAAACAACAACAACAATCCCTTCAAGCCGTAGACTGAGTGATTGCCCTGTTGTGAGCTTGATAATGTGCCTTGTTAATACAACAAACTCAGGTTCCCCACTGTTCTGTTTAAGACTGAGATATAATATCTTCATGTACTTACGCCTGTGTTTCTGAAAGCCTGCGCAACAGGTTGTGTGTATCTATCTTGTGGGATGCACAGGATTTAATATTCAGATACCAACAACTTTAAAGCCACCTCTGCTATCTTTGGCATTGGCAAACAAATAATTTTCTTGGGATTGCATATTTCATAAGTGATAAAAACTTTTAATGCCGCAAACTGGCTGTTGAAACTTATTGAAAAACGTCCTGAGAATTTTCCTAGTGTTTGCCCCGAGAAATGGATTTCAAATTTAGTACCCTGAGGCTGGGGTCTGATTGCTTTTAGAATTCTCTTTCACGTTTTATTACCTGTGACTGTTGATTTTTGAGTTAAAAGAAAAAAAAGCAGCCTTGTATTATTTTGCTCTGTGTGTGATCAGGGCGTGGGGAGGGGAAACCATCTTAGTTCTTTCCCTTCTTTTGTGGACAGTATTAAAGCTGTCTTTACAAAACCTCCCCTCTCAGCCACTGTTTATTTGCTATGGCTGGAAATCAAGTCCATAAACGGAGAAAATGGTCCTGGCCTCTTTAGCGAGACCACAGGGCCCAGCCGTGTCTGGACCAGTGTGGCTGAGCATGGCTGTGTAGAATTCTAGTGGTTCGTGTGTGTCATCCACCAAACTAAGGGTCCCCATAGCATAGATGAACACTTAGTGGGGCCACAGTGAGCCTTCCTTTCTAAGTCAGTGAGTCCCAGGCAGACCATAACAGTAGGGCTTCCCACCTTCCCCATGGGCAGTCTGTCATCGTGAAGGCTACTGTACCTTTGTCGCTGGGAGCACCAGCTTGCCAATATTCTTTCAGAGTCAGTCAGTGCTTTATAATAAGGAGGCCAAAACCACTTTCTATGATTTTAGTAAAGTAGCAATTTGAGAAAAAGCCTATGAAATAATGATAGACTTTTTTTTAAAGAACTAATCTGTTAGTTTAGCACTTACTGATTTGAGCTTTTTAAACTTTAAATATTTCTTTGAGACGTTTAAACATGAGTAATGGGTTTATATAATTTCCTCCCTGTCTTTCTCCGTTCCAGCTCTCTTTCATCTCCCCTGACTCCCTTTCAAATTTATGATCTCATCACCTTTAATTATTATTGTTAAATGCAGTGCCAGTGGGCACCAGAAGAGGGCGTTGTATGCCCAGGAAGTGGAATTACTGGTGGTTGACTATGAGTGCTGAGAACTCAGGCTCTGGAAGAACAGTGCATTCTCTTAACTACTGAGCAATCTCTCCAGCCTCTGTGCTCCCTGTCCCCTGAGAAACCTTTATTATACACAAAGTCCCAACACTCCTAAGTCTCTCCTGTTTGCTTTCTGATCTACTGAGAATATTCTCTACAGGACAGTTGATGAGAGGGGCACAGTGTGCATTTAGGATTTTATTGGCCCATGTACTTTACCTGTGGCTTTTAAGGCAGCCTGTGTCAGTCATTAGGTATGTACGTACACGTCTGTGCCCAGCAACAGTGCAGATAAGACGGGCTTCATCTCTAATTATCTCCCTGTAAGGGTCACAGGGTTTTGGAACCTTGATAAGGAAGAGAGCTCATTTCTTCTTGTCCTCAGGGGAGCTGTCAGTTAAACTGGCTAGACATCTCGGTTCTGGGTGGCTGGTCACTTGAGGATTTGGGAAGGCAGGCAGGCCTGTGTGGCAGGGGTGAGCTGTTCATGGCAGCTGGATTCATCACAGCTGGATCCCGTGTTCCCTTTGGGGCACAGTGCCTGCCCCAGGAAAGGTGCCAGACATGCAAAGGCAAGAACGCTGTACCTGGGACCTTTTGCTCCACCTCATTGGTCTCTGTTTCAGGCTGTGACACTGGTTAACATTTGGAAACTCCTGAGAGGTCTGTGTGAGCTTTGGGCAGTCTATGAAAGAAACGGGAGATGCTACTTAAAAAGAAGAGTTAGTTGTCAGTTAGGGCAGGCCAGGTTAAGATTCTGGTGCAAATTTCAAGTTTTCAGATAAAGCCAGAGGAAAAATAAATGTGCAAATAACACATCTGTTTAGTTCTCCTCCACAAACGGAGGGCTGTCTACCTCTGAATAACATTACCACAAGTGAAGTATGAGGTGCTGATTTTTATTCTGGTCTTTGAGGGGGCTGAACACACCGTGGCTGAGCTTCCCTGTGTCCCCTTCTGTGCTGTCTTGGCAATAATAGTTACCAGTTCCAGGGCCTGCTGGCAAATGTTCCCCTAGACCCTATGCTATCAGGTGAATATGTATACATTGTTTCTGTGATTTGCATAATCTATTAGATACCAGGTGCATATATGTATCTGTTGACTCCTTGGGAGGGGATGGTATAGATGGCCTGGTTAAGAGCTGAGCAGTCAACAATCATTTTATTCTTAGCACTCTGGCCTTGCAAGTCTCTGCGTTAACTGTCATCCATTGCCAAAGGTGTCTGTGACCAGTGGGGAGTGTGATACTAACCCAGGGGTATTAAGGCAGTTTGACCCAATTCCACTTTTCTTGCCCTGTCAGCCGAGGTACCCTTGGAGTCCAGAAGAGGGCGTCTTATTGACCTTGGACCCTTTCTGTTACTTGACTTTTGAGGCTCTTACTTGGAACCTATGTGTGTGCGCTTCTCTTAGCACAGCAAGAGCATCTCACTTGCCTGGTATTGAGATCCACAGCTAACTAGACACGAGTGAGTCACTGGAAGGCTGGCGAAGGAATTCTTGACACAAAGCACAGCTGAAGTTGAGACGTATAAAGATGCACAAGAAGACCAGGATACTATCGGGATGATGGAGAGCTCTGGGAAAATGGCAGCTGCTGCATTTACCCCACAGGCCTCCAGCTTCAGAGTTGTGTGTGCGTGACTGTGTCACCTCCCAGGCCTTATGGAGGACAGAGGAAGCTATTCTGACACCTTGGGAGGACTTTTGTTTTCTGGGATTTTTCCCCTCCACCGAAACACCTGGCTCACAGGAGACTTTTTATGCTTACCGACCTTAAATTTTATCATTTTGGTCAAGGGTGTAAGGGCACAGTTTTTATGAGAGCCCAGTCTCCAAAGCTTAGGTTTGGATGTGTATGTAACTATATGTATCTCAATAATCAACTCTCTATATTAGCCCCAAAGATTATTTCATCTCTGTGAAACAATTCACTCTTTAAGAATTACATGGGAAATGACAGTGATTTGTAATCTTGTGAAAATTGTGTGTGTGTGTTTGTACACATGCATAAGAGTGTGCATATGTGTCCACAAGTGTGTCTGCATATGAGTGCATATGTGCGCGTATGTGTGTGTACACATGTATGTATCTGACTTGTTTATGTGGCTCTTGTATTAGTGTTCACTTGCTGTGTCTTTTGACCTCACGGTCAAATTCGGACAGTGGCATAGCCAGGTAAGATTCTAGACAGCTAGCTGCCAGCCACTTAAAATTGGGATTTAAATACTTTTGGTTGACAGTTACTTCTCATACCATTGTGAAGTTCTTTGTGTCTAGAGTACCCCTTGGCCAGCTGTCCCTGGAGAGTGAAAGGCAAGAGGAGGTGGCTATACCTTCCCATGCCAACTTCCTGACCACCAGGCAGAGAGGGCTCTCAGTGCAGAAGTGGAAAGGACTGTGCTTATAGGGCACTCAGAGTTTATGTGGACTAGATGCTGGTGTGTGTCTGTGTATGTATGCATGCATGTATATATGTGTGTGCCTATATATGTATATGTGTTTATGTGCATATATGCATATGTGTAAATGTATATGTGTGAATATATATGTGTGTTTGTATTTGTGTATGATTATGAATGTGTTTATGGTAGTGTGTATGTGTGTATTTGTGTTTATATGTATGTATATATATATATATCTGTCTATGTGTGTATGCATGTGAGTTTGTATGTGTTTACATGTCTGCATGTATATTATGTATATATGAATATCTGCACACATATGTATTTGTGTGTATATGCATGCATATATATATATATATGCAGGTGTTTGCATATATGAATATGTTTATTCATATGTTTGCATATACATGTGTATACTTATGTTTGTGTGTAGCCTCTATATGTGTGTATGTATGTTTGTGAATATGTTCTATGTGTGTATATGTGTGTATATGTGTCTATGTGTCTAAGCATGTGTGCATGTTTGTATATCTGTGCATATGTCTGTGTGCTTCTGTGTGTGTGTGTTTTTAGAGCAGAGCAGAAGTTGGAGAAAAGTTCGCCCCTCCTGGAGTGGAAAGTTTGCAGGCTTTGCTTGCTGTCTTGTTTTGATCAATGTTGTCCTGGCTCTCCCTGGCTCCCTTCTCTGTGTGATCAGCAATGTCAGTCTGGGTGAGCTTCTCAAAGGATGATGGGAAGACAGACAAGCATTGAGCACAGTCTGGAATGAGGTCCCTGGTCATGTCATTCTGTCCCTTGCTGACCTCAGGGAGTCCCTTGACTATTGCTAGAACTCTCAAGGCAGCCCCTGGAGTTACTGCTTCCAGGGCAGAGGTCACACTAGAGTGTGAGGTCGCACTGAAGTCTGGTTCAGATCTGTCCCACAGCGCTCTAAAGATAACTGTATAATGGAGCATTATTTTTAACATTCCAATGTGTTGTTGCTTCACCTTCAAGATGAAGTTGAAGATTCTCCTGGCAGCGATGGAGGGAAAGGAAGAGGGTTTTCTGACCAGCCAGAGAATCATGGAGGAGAGGCATGTGTGCAGCCGCCTACTTGAGTGCTGAGAACCAAGCCGGGCTGTCCTGGGGAAGAGTCGCTGTGCATGTTAGCTGTTTTGTGTTAGCTGTTTGTCTTGGACTTCGCACTCTCTTTCCTTTGCTCATGCCTCTGTCACCGGCCCCCACCTTCTATCCACGAAGGATTATCAGAAGAGGGGAACTAAGAACCATGAGTAAACCATCCCGTTTGTACAAATAACAGGCAAATGTCAGGCTCTCTGAGAATGGAAAAGGTCTCCCCACAGCCGCAGGCTGCTGGAGCCTTCACCTTGGATTGGAAGTGAAGAGTATTGAGGCTGCCTCGCCCACCCTAGCTCCACTACCTTCTGCATTCTCAGGGCAGACGTTGGCTGGGTGCCAATCAAGATGTTCCACCTCTCCGTTAGTTATACGTAAGAGTACTCGGTTTGGGCTCTGTTGTGTTGTTTGTTTTTGTTTTGTTTAGTTTTGTTTTTCCTTACTCCAAATAGTTCAGCTTAGGAAACCACTGTGAGTGAGCCTAGCAAAACTCCAGCAGACCTGCAGATTGTATGTTCATTAAAAATACATGATGATAAGAGATACAAACTCAGAACCTAGCCTTATGCTTTGCCCCCATCAGATACGTATGTATATGTATTAAACCCTGTCTACTAACGAACACCAACATATTAATACATGCTCATATACATAGCCTTTCCTTTGGCCTCCATCAGAAGTTTTAAAACTGTCTCATAAGCAGTGTGTGTGTGTGTGTGTGTGTGTGTGCGCATGTGTGTGCATTTCAAATTTCAAATTGAGTCACACATGCAGAATACAGTTCATACATCCAGTAACAGTCGCTTACAGATGGCGTGACTCAACATTGTCTGTACAGTTTCCTGGAAGTTCCTCAGTCTAGAATGTCAGTAACTCACTGTGCAGGGTTGTTTTCCTCTTGCTGTAATCCCCCTTCACCACCGGGAACTCGTATCCCAGTCGTAATATTGAAACATTTCAAACGCTCCAAGCTGGAGCGGGGATGGAATGTCAGGAATGTTTGAGGGGGAAATACTTATTTTTATGAGTACTCTTCAAAACTATAGCTTTGGGAATTGTAATATAAGATGCTTGCCCAATGAAGCACAGAGAGCTGTAAACAGGCAAACATGGCCGCCTAGCAGGAAGCAGGGGCGAGGCAGGTATTCCTTAGTTTTTTTTTTTTTTTTACTCAAGAGAGCTACAAGCACGTTTGCCAGTGAATTTGTTTTAAAAACAACACACGTGGTGTCCGGTTCTGATGCCAGGGGTAGGAGAAATTATCTTTGGCTAATGTTATCTTCTGTCTTGCTTCAAAGCAGTGACGTGCACACAAGTTGCATGAGGCCTGCATGTGTTTCTGCGCTTTAGCTGTTTTCTCTTGGGCTTGGCTTCTCCAGGCTGGCCGGCCCTTGTAGTGAACTCTTCAGTGTGATAGGCTGGAGGCCAGGACTGGAGCAGCCACAAGGACTGGAACCTGGTGTTAAGGTGATAGTCAAACAGACAGCCACCGACTCTCAATCCACCACTTTCTTGGAGTGGGCTTTTCCTTCTTATAACTAGCTGTTGCCTGTTTGGTTTGTATGTGTTTACCTTTCCTTTAACTCTCCAGCCACGAGATATTTGAGTCACCAGGGTTTGGAATTGGTGCCTAATTTGTGCAAACATCGTGAGGGAACTTAAAGGTTAGGGAAGTTGTGTGCAAATGGGAAATCTAAACCAGAACCGTGTGTTCCCCAGACCGGAACCCATTTTAACCTGGAGTCACAAAAGCCAAATGCTAATTTAGCATCGACACTGCCTAAGCAGAAACAAATGCATATCGGGCCTGGCTTCGAGGCTCTCACAGACGCCCTGGCCTTAGGTGAGACGTGAAATAGGGGCGTAGGCACCTGTGTTGGCGAACTGCTTCCTGATGCAGTTTCTGTTTGAGGCTTGCAGAAGGGCCTCTGCTTTCCTGGCCCCCTTTTGTTACAGACATGCGTGCTGTATTCCGTTTTCCAGTCTATTCCATGATCCAGAAAAGGACCCCCACCTCACTGCTCTGGGCATGAAATGTTCATTTAAAGGGGAAAGGGATTATTCAAGCAGCTTGGTCATCCTTTAGACTCAAAAGCCTAAGCTGGGGATCCTTTCTAACGACCTTGGGGACATGGCTTTCGTCAGTTCAAAGGCCTCATCCAATACGAGCAGAGCGGCTGGGCAGTCTTTGCAACCAACCTATATTTTCCTATCAGTATTTCATGTATTTATCTATCTTGCTGATTAAGAAAACCTGCATGGTGGGCCTGCAATATGGCGTAGTAGGTAAAAGTGCCTGTAGCCAAGCCTTATGATACGAGTTCGAACCCTGGCAACCCGTGTGGGAGAAAAAGAGAACCTTGCTCCTGTGACCTTCACACACACATGCTGTGGCACTAGTGATATGCACACACATATAAATGCCAAAAAATTTAAATAAATGAAAGAAAAAAATGAAAAGGAAAGAAAAGAAAACATCCAATGTTTTTCTGAGATAAAGAAGAATACAGATTTTTTTATTAACTGTGCATAGCAAACAGGGTGGAGGGCTCTCAATGCTAAGGGAGCCCTCTAGGGCCAGGCTCAGCTGAAGAACATGCCTTTCCTGAGAGAGGTGAAGATTAACCCTAACCATCACGTGTGTCGGTCACAGGAGCCATGCTGAAACACTTGGAGAATAATTACAGGCACCGCAACAGGGAGACAGTTTAAGATGTTTTTGTGTGTGCCACTCGGATCGGGAGACGTATTTGGACACAAAAATGTTGACATATAGGGAACATTTTTGTGGTCGATGGGGGAAAGAATTAGAAACAGATTGGATGTGAAGTTTGTCCCAGAAAACCTAGGGCAAATGGCTGCCAGAGAGCAGTTTGAATCTTGTTTCTTTTTGGAACAGATACGGTCAAGCAGCGAAATACAAGTGTAGAAGCCAGCCATAGGCTTCCTTGTCAGTTATGTGTATCCATCGAATCCTGTCTGTTAACAAACACCAACTTCATAAGACATGCTTAGACACATAGCCCTCCCCTCCCACCTTCATCAAAAATCTCAAAACGTTTTGATACCAGAGCCTCCCTTCATTGAAGAAACTATAAAGGACCCCAAGATTTTACTGTTATGAGTTATAGCTGTTGGTGTTGATGATAGACTCGATACAGTAAGTTTATTTAATGCCATTATTAATATACTTCAATGTGAGTCTAACATGATTACATGCAAATAAAATAATTTTGTTTAAAAAGTTTATTATTTTTATTATTTATGTGTGTGTGTGAGTGCATCAGTAGAGTCCAGAAGAGGGTGTCAGATTCTCTGGAGCTGAAATTACAGGCAGTTGTGAATCATTCGGTGTAAGTACTTGGAAACTGAACTCATATCCCCTGAAAGTGCTCTTCACTACTGAGCCAGCGCTCCGCTCTACAATTATCACTATTATTATTTTATATTATATATTATTTTATTTTGTATATTATTTTATACTATACTATATTTACATATTAATGGTATGTTATATTGTTACTATTATAGTAATTATTATTATTATTATTATGTAATTAAGAAACCCTTCAGTTTTTAAATTAAATGATACTGGGCTATTCTTT
Organism: Mus musculus; assembly: GCF_000001635.26. Classification (NCBI taxonomy): domain Eukaryota; kingdom Metazoa; phylum Chordata; class Mammalia; order Rodentia; family Muridae; genus Mus; species Mus musculus. Next base: position 71,116,992 of record NC_000076.6, on the reverse strand, counting down.
CGCAATCCTGGGCAGATCCAGAGTATTAGGAGAGAAGCTGGATGTCTATGGTGTAAATGAATTTGAGCTGTCTCTCTCCATTGAAACCTTGTAGACAAGTGAGCTAATGGCTTTACGATTGCAGATACTCAAGGCTATCAAGGACATCCAAGGATACCGCTCCTCCCCCATTCTTTTTTTTCTTTTTTAGAATTATTTATTTAGTTTCTGTATGTGAGTACACTGTCTGTCTTCAGAGACACCAGAAGAGGGCATCAGATCCCATTACAGATGGTTGTGAGCCACCATGTGGTTGCTGGGAATTGAACTCAGGACCTCTGGAAGAGCAGTCAGTGCTCTCAACCGCTGAGCCATCTCTCCAGCTCCCCCGCCTCCCCCTCCCCATTTTCTTATTTGATTCTTATTCTCAAATATCCACTCCATCACTGGGTTGAGCAAGCTAGGGTTCGGGAAGGCTCCCATCGAACGTTGTTAAGGAAGTTCTTTGATGACTTCGGTACCTCATCTTGAAGGTCGGACTTTGTTTTTGGTTTGCTTCTTTTTCACTGTGTGGCTTTGCTTGCCTTCTCCTACAGGCAGAGTTCAGGGAGACAGGTTAGGAGATGAATCACCTGCAGATACTTACAGCTTCAGATGGTTTTAAAATCATGGCGGTCGTGATTACTATCTTCCTGGATCGTTTTGGTGTATGATTTAAGTCTGTTATGCAAAGGCAATATTTTTATCTTCTCATCCATACACAGATTACTTTCACTTCCTAGAAGAGCGTTTGGGGTTAGCAGGATGTCACCTGGCCCTAACTGGCTGTGTTCATTCTCTACACAGTGTGGTGTCTGTCCTCTGTGGAGGTCTGGGCAGGTCTGTCTTCCAAACATTTCAGGAATACAAGTTGTAGGCTTGTGGTTTTTAACACTTTAATGCTGGCCATGCGTGCTACTAAGCTTTCAATATTTGATACAGTGAGCTGTGAGAAAAATGAAAGTCATTAGGAAAACAATAGACATTCAGATCATGATCCCGGGTTTTTTATTGGTTTACCCCGAGCACGAGCAATAGCGTTTGGAGCTACTGTCAGAAGAGCCAAGCACCTGTCTTCAAGTTCTGTGCTTTGCCCATCCCTTGTTGCTTGCTGGGAATTCACAGCTCGCATGTGGTTCAGTACAGACTTCAACAGCGCCAGTGTCTCTTATTGCTATCCCTGTGCCTTGTGTAATTCAAAGCTGGGATTCTCTCTCTCTCTCTCTCTCTCTCTCTCTCTCTCTCTCTATCTATCTATCTTGTCTGTCCGTCTATCTGTCTATCTGTCTGTCTATTTACATCCTCTCTCCTTCCTTCAGCCTCAGATTAGGTTGATAATTCTCTTCTCCCTCTCCCCTCCCTTTGCGTCCTTAAATAATATCAAGTAATATTAAGCACTGGAAACTGCTAGAAAAATCCAAGCGTTCACGTTCAAAGTATATGATTAGGGAAGCAGGCTGTTTCAAAGCTATGAGGCAGTGTTTCTCAACCTGTGGATCACAACTCCCATAGGGTATCAGATATCCTGCGTTATCAGGCATTCACATCACAATTCATAACAGTAGCAAAATTACAGTTAGGAAGTTGCCATGAAATAATTTTGTGGTTGGAGGTCACCACAACATGAGGAACGGTAGTAAAGGGTGACAGCATTAGGAAGGGTGAGAACCACTGTCCTATGGTATGGTCACTGCTTAACTTGTTTGGAAGGGATGAGAGGATGAACAACTCGAGTTTCCCCAGGTGTCTGGAGTCAAGGGAAGAGCGGGGTAGCTTGTTTTTCCTTCACGGGTTTTTTTTTTTTTTTTTTTTTTTGGCTGTTCAATTGGAGGTTTGGGAAGAAGAAGGAAGCTACAGTTGGTCAGAAGGGGCAACAGCTGAGAAAATGAAGGGGAACAGGTAAGTAGCTTGGCTGGGCTAGAACAGGCACCAGGAAATAGTCTTGAAAGGGTGAGCTCCTTTTCTATGACCTGCCATCTGGATGACACACCATCGCATGTCACACCTGGTTCTCTGACACTTGTCACCAGCAGGAGTGGCTCCCTTTTCCTAGAACCTCAGCCTTGGCAACAGCATCCCTCATTATGGCCCTCAAGCTGTTAAGTGGCAGAGCTGGGGTGAAACCCATCTCCATCTGATGCTGAGGCTCCTCCTCCCTGCAGGTTTCAAAGGTATGGAACTGGGACTGGGGCATGCCCACGAGCTTGTTGTAGCACACGTGTCCCAGTTTCATGGCATTTCCTGGTAGCAACTCCTGCTGCATTTATTCCTCCAGATACAGAAATGAGCGATAGAGCGGTATCCATTTGTAGAAACGTTTTAAAGGAAGTCAGAGAAAGGCCAGCGGGGACTTAGGTTTCTCCAGAGAGGAAGTTGGGAAACTCAAGGAATACAAACCCCCGTGGCCAGATGTTATTTATCCAAAAGTTTTCTTGGCTGTCTTTCCATACTTTCTGGATCTCTGCTCCCACTCAATGATCTATCCAAAGCTGCTCTGAGCTTTTAAAATATACATACACGAATTTGAAACCGTGCTCATTGAATCCAAAATATGCTCTTAAAATTCTATCTTCTCTGTAATAGCAATGGTGGGAGAGAGAAGGGGAGCAGCCCAGATGGCTATTGCAAGTATTTCTTTCCAAGTGGAAAAGAGATTTCTGCGCTGGCAGCCCTTGTAGCTAGAGTGAGCCTTATATATATATATATTTAAATTGTCTTTAGCTGTCTCTTACCACATATACATGGAATGTTTCCTACTTAAAATGTTCTTGCGCGCGCCCAACTGGCCAGGAAGAACGATGCTGCAACAGGATCCTTCTGCACACCTTTATTCAGTCCTGTTTCTTTTTTCTCTATATCTCCCCTGTTTATATCTCCCCTGTTTATATCTCCCCCGAACCCTGGGCCTCTCACTCCTTTTATACTCTCTCTCATCCACGAACCGCAGGCCACGCCCCCTCGCCAGTCACGAGGCTTCAGCTAATCAGGGCAGCAGGGGCAAATCTCCACCAAATTGGATTCACCTGTATCCTGATACACCTGCGCAGCACTCAAGATGTTTGTGTCTTATATGAGGAAGTCAGGTGCAAGTCATATGACTTAGCTGCAGTCCCTGGCGCCTTTGGGACTGCCGCCACACCCGCTCCCCACAATTCCCCCTTTTTTCTTTTTTGGCAGAGAGAATGTCTGTAGATAGCCCCCCGCAGCCATGCCCCTTACCCGTCCTTGGGTGACAAACAGCATTGGTTTGATCCCTGTCTTAGGTTGGTGACATGCCCAGGGAGTCTTATCACTGACTACCTCTCAATCATGCCAAGCCACTCCTGGGGAGATTGTGTTTTGCTTGCGGCAGGTGCATCAAAAGGCCAGGATGTTAATTAACCTATGGCCAGATCTTAATTGCTGCAAGCAAGCCTCATGGGTGAAGGTAGAGGTCTGATCCCCAGTGTGCAAGCATAGGGGCCCTACACAAAACCATCCCTTAGGCTCATCACCCAGAGAGGTCTTGGCCAGCTCCCGTGTCGTTTTTCCTGGGGGAAGGGAACTAGGACACTGAACCTTCATGCAATCAGACGTGCCTTCCACAGGATGCCAACAGCAAGCTATCCTCTGTGCAGTGCTTAGCCTCGCACCCCACGGCATAACGCAGCATAATTTCTTTTAGATCGGCAAACCGAATCTGAGGAGATTGTCCCGCCTCCACTGCAGCAAAAGCCTACGCTACCATGGCGAAAGTGCGGGCCTGCACACTCTGCACCTAACACATGTGCCAAACACACAACGCACACGCACTATAACAAGCATACATCCCAGGGCTCTCATCCCTGCTCATCTTCCCTGAAGCAAGGGATAGATGGCCAGAGGGGCTATATCTTTAAGGGGAATTCAGGGATCAAAAAGCGTGGAAAAATTTGAATGTCATGTCGAGCTGGTATCGGCTTCTGGAATACCGAAAGGATCTCCCATCTCGGCTCCATCCTTTGTGCTTGTGGGATCATCCACCACATCCACAGGGGCAACTGGATCAGGAGCCTCATTCTTGCAGCGTCTCACCAATCTCTCCGGCACCCAAAGAGGTTCCGTCTGGTCCTGTGGGAACACACAAACAGACCCTCTCGCCCACATCAACACCTGATCCGGTCGATCCCCAGTGGAGATGGACACAATACCTCGTGGTGATGAGACCACAACCTCAATCACCTGTGTGTCCATCTGGGGAGTCAATATGAGAGTCAAGTTTTCACTAACTTCCCTCTGTTAGGCAATGATTTCCACGCCCTTATAGGAATCTGATTCACCTGCTCAAACACCTGCAGTGGATATCCTGTTTGTTGTTGTGCAAATCTACCTTGATCAAGCAGCATATCTCTATCCCATGCAAATTTAGCTTGATCAGTGAAAATAGGACATCCCAGCAAGGAGAATCTATCCTCTTTCCAGACCTCCGGACAGAAGGTCTGCCCATAGATGGCTGCCGAGGAGGCATAGGGAGGGGGAGCAGAAGCTAATTCACCTCCTCCTCCGCCTCGACTCTGTTGTCCTGTCCTTTCTGTCCACCTGATAACACTGTGTCTCCTTTCTTTTTCCTTTTTCTTTTTAAGCCCTTCTCCTCTTCCGACATACTTTCTTGTTGTTCTATAAGGATTTTCTGACCTGTCTTGACTGCCTCTACACACAGTTTCAAACAGTAACAGAGTCCATATATCAGAACAAACAAGACCAAAACTATCAGACCTACCCACAAAGGGTCAATGGGAGAAAAAAGCATAACTACACAGCGAGGATCTATTGATCACTACACTGAGGTTATCATACTTCCTTAATCTGTCCTGAAACCGTGAACCTTAACTTGTCCCAAAGCCATGAACCTTTAGTTACCTTGTACCTGCTTCCTGGCAACGTTATATTCGCCTCTATTTTATCGGAGGTCCTTCCCAAACTCCTGGGTTATTTTGTGCCTACTTCCTGGCAACTTTATGCTCACCTCTATTTTATCCGAGGTCCTTCCCAAACTCCTGGGGTCGCAAATTTCACTCACCTTGAACTTACCCTGCCGGCAACCACTGACTGCTGAAAGTTCTGAACTCGGTGGGGGAGTCGGTTCCCCGTACGGGCCACCAATTGTCGCGCCCACTCTCGACCAGCAAGAACGACGCGACCACCAGTCCTTCTAACAACAGTTTATTCAGTCCTCATCTTTCTTCTTTCTCTTCATCAGTACCGTTCCCCAGCTGAAGAGTTCTGAATCCACGCCAGATCCTTCTCAACAGTCTGTTTTACGAGAACCTTTATTAACCCCTTCTTCCCCGTTATGCAGTTCTGAATCCTCCCTGTAGCAGGGGGTCTTCGCTCATGCCTGAAGATGTTTCTTTTCCCGGGTTTCGGCACCAACTCTCGCGCGCGCCCAACTGGCCAGGAAGAACGATGCTGCAACAGGATCCTTCTGCACACCTTTATTCAGTCCTGTTTCTTTTTTCTCTATATCTCCCTTGTTTATATCTCCCCTGTTTATATCTCCCCTGTTTATATCTCCCCCGAACCCTGGGCCTCTCACTCCTTTTATACTCTCTCTCATCCACGAACTGCAGGCCACGCCCCCTCGCCAGTCACGAGGCTTCAGCTAATCAGGGCAGCAGGGGCAAATCTCCACCAAATTGGATTCACCTGTATCCTGATACACCTGCGCAGCACTCAAGATGTTTGTGTCTTATATGAGGAAGTCAGGTGCAAGTCATATGACTTAGCTGCAGTCCCTGGTGCCTTTGGGACTGCCGCCACACCCGCTCCCCACAAAATGTTAATTATCTCATAATGTGGGGGGCGGGTGCTCAAAGGAGATTTCGTTGCGCTGTTTTCAACTCTGTACTTAAAGGCCCATGAACGTCTCCTCGGTTGTCCTGAGGGGAAGGGTCATTTCTGTAACCTGCTGACGGGTTCGCAGAGGGGGATGAGGGCAAGGCCATTTTTCTCTTATGAAAGGTCTGTTTTATTTGTAATCTCTGTCCCCTAATTATCTGTTTCCTGTGTGTCGTCCTCGTTACTAAGGTAGCAGCTTGTGTGGCTTTGCTTTAGGTCAATATTTTCCCCTTTTCCCGGAGAGTATTTTTACGTTACTCCTTTGGTTCTAGAGACTTTCAGCAATGTCTGCCCCTCCCCCTAATTCTTGTTTATTTCTTGTTTTTTGTTTTGTTTTGTTTTGTTTTGTTTTTGAATCCTTATAGGAGTTTCTTCTGGTTGTAACTTTTCTTTGTTGTCTTCTTGTTTTTCTTTTTTCTTTTTTTTTTGAGACAGGGTTTCTCTGTGTGTCCCTGGCTGTCTTGGAACTCTCTCTGTAGACCAGGCTGGTCTTGAACTCAGAGATCAGCTTGCCTTTGCTTCCTGAGTGCTGGGATTAAAGGCATGAACTACCTCTGTACATTTAACTTTTATTAGTTTGGATATTTTTTTGATAGTGTTTCAAGACAGGGTCTCTGTAGCCTAGGTTGACTTGGTACTCACTATGTAGCCTAGGCTGGTCTTGAACTTGAGACAGTCCTGCCCTCTCCTGCTGAGTGCTGGGACGACGGGTGAGAGCCACATGCCCCGTGGTCCTTTCTCCCAACACACTCCGTAGTCTCTTTCACTTTATCCTGATAAAGCTAGCTACAAATTTAATCCCAATGCTCCTTAGTTTATAGGAGACTTAGAGGACTGGCTTTCCGTTAACCTGTGTTTGCGTTAATAGAGTTGGGGGAAAGTGTCTGCTGTACACCTTTTGATTCTGATCATTGTATCAAAACCCATAGCCTTCATGGCTGCTGTTCATGACCTCAGAGGTCTGATTTGTGACAGGCAGAGAGGCCTTGCCACTTTGAGTGACTTCCCTCTCTGTGTCTAAGTAGAGATTTGAAAGGAATACACGTAGATAGCCAGGATTGTCAGGAGGGGATGGGACCTGGCTCTTGCCCCTCCTGAAGCTCACCGCCCTTTACCTGTGTGCAGCCAACCTTCTCTACCCTGAGGCAGCTGCTCCTCGTTGGGCCTCCTCTTCCTCACTTCTCGTGTCATGCACAGGAAATGAGGAGGTATTCCCCAAGTGGCTAGGCTCAGCCACACAGTTATGGCTAATCCTCTTATCTAGACTTCAGAATTGACTCTTCACCACAGTCTAGCTCATAAAGTTTCAACTGTGAAATTGGTTGAACAGTCCGGAGGTCTTCCTCACAGATGCCATGGTGATCAACCACATTCCCTGTTGCTGTACACTCTACCTGATGGCCCACATTTGGCACTGAGCTGAGCTCATGACTGCCACTATGCTCCTTGACCTACATCACCATTTCTCTTAGGACTGAAGGTGTTTACTAGGAAGGGCCACTCTGTGGAGAGAAGCCTTTGCCCTGACTCTTAGTTCTCTTGCTTGTAGAAGTAAAAGAAGTGCAGGGAGATGGTCTTGTATTGATGATCAACCCAGAATCCTTTGCACTGGGGAGTCACTATGTGTATATGGGCATCATGTGTTATAAGCCCTTAACATTAACGATACAGGGCAGATCCCAGAGCCAAGCTTCATGAGGAAGAAGCTATTCCTAGCTGCCAAGCTCTGATTGTACGGGCTCCTACTGACTGGTACCCTGTCCCACCATCTTCTGGCTTCCATCTTTCAGGAAGTGGCTAAGTAGGCACTGTTCATCCCTAAACCACCCTTGATTTTCAAGGCAGTGAGGTATATTGTTTTCTGACCAAGTCAGTTGATGGAGCAATGTCCTGGCACCTGACCTGCTCTGGGCTGGCTTGTCTTTCTCAGAGGGAACGCTTGGCTCAAAGGGAGACTGATCACACAAGGCAAATTCACAGCTCCACGAAAGCACTGACATTATCTCAGTGACTCTGAGTCACCCAGTATTTGGATAATAAAGGGAATATATTGCACCCTGCTCTCAATTGCTTCTGTTTTATGACTGGATGAGAACCGACTGTGATACATTTTATCCCGATTTCTTTCCATGGTTAGAATAAAAACAGATCCACTCTGTTTACATGCTTCAAGTCATAATAAAAAGAAGTGGAGAACACAGCCTCCCACTTTTTAGGATCAAGAATTTCCATTAAATTTGAAGCCTCCCTTATCGATGGAGGGTAATTGAAAAGTTAACTCAGTGTATACTGGGGGGGGGTTGCTTAAAGACAAGACAGCATGGGGAGTTTATATTTATTACATTTTAAAGTATACTTATGGCAGCTCAACAATAGGAGCAGGAACAGAAGGGATATGACAGTTAGTGGACCTGACTTTAGACAAGGTTTTAGTCAGGGGCAAGGGCTGTGATATTCAAGTTTGGAAATTAACTGTGTCTAGAAAGTAGCTAGGGTGGCCTGAGAATTTCTTTTCTTTTCAGAAATACTTTTTATTCTGTACATATGTATGTGCACGTATGCCTGGTGCCCATGCAGGCCAAAAGAGGGCATCGGATCCCCTAGAACTAGAGTTGCCAGTGGTTTTGTGTGCTGTGGTGGCCGGGAATGGAATCCCGGGTACTCTGTGCTCTTAACTGCTGAGCCATCTCCTGTCTCTCCAGGCTGCTACTTTCTTTTTAAACAATAAATGGTACCTTCATTTTCCCGTGTTTTCAAATCCGTAAAACCTTGAGACTTTTTTAATGGAGGCAGCGAGAATCTCTATAGAACTTATTTCCTAAGGATGGTTCAAGTCTTGGGCTGTGTTTAACAACAATAATACACGCTGAATCATCTTTTCAGAAGATGCTAATGAAGTTGTCTTTAATAACTGTGCTTTTCTCAATCTGAGCATGTCATAGAACCACAGAAATTAAGTGGTGGTGGTGGTAATATTTACATTTAAAATGATTATTTGCTTATTTTGATAATTGTTATTAATGGCAGTTTTTTGCCTATATATTATATATATATAATTATATATATATATACTATCTCTCTAGTCTATATATCATATATTAATAATTCTATATTAATGTATATTATAGAATACATATTCTATAAACATATTACTATATAGAGACAATATATAGAATATTATAGACAATATATAGAGAAACAATACATAAGTAGACTATATATTGTCAATATATGTATAGTCAATATATATGCATGCTTAATTGCAGTTTCAACAATTCTTGAAGGGATTCCCCCCCCCCCCTTAGTTAGTAGACATGCCTGTTACGTTCCATTTACGGTGGGGTGCCTGCATACAGAATTCCAGATGATGATAATGAAGTTCCTGTGTGAATTGACCACTTTCTAGTCACGGCAGTAAAATGCGACATCTCCACTGTTCTAATCTCTCACCAGCATTGTCTTTCTTACTTTCTCTACTGTAAATAAATAGTACTTCATGATTATTTACCAGACATTTCCCTGGAGTGAGGGTAAGCATAAGATAGTAGCTTTAGCTGTTGGGATATCAGACTGGATCATCAGTTCTAGGGCCTATTTCTTCCAGGTTCTTCTCTGAGGATGTTGCAGGTCCATATTGGCTGGGGTGGCTTAAGTCTCTGAAGGATACTCGTATGAGTTTTCTATTACTGCTGTAATAAGTCACCACGACCTTGGTGGCACTGACTGGCATGCATTGATCACCTTACAGCCTTGGAGGTTGGAGGTTTGTAGTGAACCTCACTGGGCTGAAGTCAGGACGATGTTGGCAGAGCTGGGAGTTCTCCAGGAGGCTCTGGTATGGAATCTGCCCATCTACCGTTTCCTGCCTCCGAGGGGCCCTTCTCCAGGCTCATGGTCCCTTCCTCTATCTGTAAACCAGAACTTGAGTATTTCTGAGTCTCTGACTCTTCTACTGCGATGGCTGTCATCATTGTGGTTGATGCTGTCACTACCACAGCTGCCACATCGCCACTGCCGCCACCTTCTCCTCCTGCTGCTGGAGCCCCTCCTCCTCCTACTGGTGCTCCTCCTCCTGCTGGGGCTCCTCCTCCTGTTGTTCCTCCTCCTTCTGCTGCTCCTCCTCTTCCTGCTGCTCCTCCTCTTCCTCCTGCTCCTCCTCCTGGTCCTGTTCCTCCTCCTCCTGTTCCTCCCTGCTCCTCCCCCTGCATGTGGTGTTGGTGTGTGCCTCTGTGTGTGTGTGTGTGTGTGTGTGTGTGTGTGTGCGTGTGTGTCCATGTGGAGACCAGGTATCAACATCAGGTATCTTCTGTTGCTCTCCACCTTAATTTTTGAGACAGGGGCTCTTGCAGGACCTGGAGCTGATTTGTCTGAACTGGCTGGCCAGCCGGTGACCTTCAGGAGTCCACCTCTCTCCACACCCCAGCGGTTTGCTTACCCATGTAAAAGCTGAGCACGGTCACCCTCAGGCTTTACATGGGGGTGGGATCATACTCTTCATGTGAATGTGATGAAGACTGGACTGACTGAGAAACCTGCATAGCACTTTCTCTTCCAGGACCCTTTGCAGTGTATGGAGTCCGTCCAGAGAATCCGATGCAATCAGTGACCCTACTTTACCTGTAACTTCTGTTTCTCTCATTAGGAAGCTAGATGAATTCTGTTTCCAGGAACCAGGATGAGCACTGGTCTCCCTGCTGCATTGCCAAACCCAGTGTGTACATCCACAAGAGTGAGCCTCGCTCTCTGATCTACGCTTTCCCTAAAGTTCTCTTAGACACAGACAGTTAAGAACAGGGGTACCTCAGTGGGACCAAGGAGAATTCTTAGTTTTTCGTCCACCAGACATGGCCTTCTGTAGCCCAGGCTCTTTTTTTCTTCAGCCCTCTGTGACCACATTGAACCTTGGATCCCCAAGCTTCCACCTCCCAAGTCCGATATCCTCCTAAGATGGTGGGCGTGCACCATGATGCTTAATTTATGTGGTTCTTGGGGCTTAAACCCGTGACTTTTATATATTGCAGAGCAAATACTTTACCACCTGAATTACACCCCTCTCCTTCATTTTCTAGAACTCATTTATCATCTCTCTATGTGGACGTTGTTGCCAAGAGTGATTTCTCTGTCCCATTGATAGCAAGGCACCTTTAGGTCCGGATGGAGCCCCTGCCAGAGACTTTCTGTTTTCCTAGTATGTTCTTTGACTTATCTTGCCCCACACTTTGGTTGAAGGTGGACATTTAAATACGCAAAGATGCAGGTTCTAATTCCCTTCTGCAAAGCTTTTGGAAGGAAAAAAAAAAGTGTGCTGTGTCAAGAAGGACTCCCCCTTGCCCTTTGTGCTAGCGACTTAGATTATGTTTAAATACCACACTCAAAAGCATCGTAAGGAAGAAAGGGTTTATTCTGGATTATGGGTCCAGAGGGCTAGTCTGTAGTGGTGGGGAAGGCATGGTGTGGTTTGCGGGAACCAGAGGCTCTCATTTCATCAGCACATATGAAGAAGGAGAGAGAGAGGGGGAGGGAGAGAGTGCATTCAGGAAGTGTGGTAAAGCTATGGACCCTTAAATCCTGCTTCAGTGATGCGTCCCCGCCCCCAGCAAAGCTGTCCTTTCAAAAGGATTTTATCACCTCCTCAGTCAATTCCACCAACTCAGGACCAAGTCTCAAACACCTGAGCCTGTTAAACGGCCACATCCCTTCTCAGATTCGCTCAATGCAAGCTCCCTGCTTTCACACTCTCTGCCGTGAAGTTCTCTCACCCCATTCTTGCCATCTGCCCAGTGAACTCTGCTCACACACTTTGTTTTTTGTTTTTTTGTTTTGTTTTTTGTTTTTTGTTTTTTCTTTCAAGACAGGGTTTCTCTGTGTAGCCCTGGCTGTCCTGGAACTCACTTTGTAGACCAGGCTGGCCTCGAACTCAGAAATCCGCCTGCCTCTGCCTCCTGAGTGCTGGGATTAAAGGCGTGTGCCACCACGCCTGGCTCACACACTTTGTTTTTAATCAATACCCTTCTTTAGGGGAAGGGTCCCTTGTACTTTGAGTTTGTGTCAAAGACTCCAGTCATATGCTCTCAGACCTCCATCCTTTCTTCTTACAACTGCTGTTGGCATCTGCGATTGATTGTTACTGTCTTGTTGAGCTCAGATCTCTGCTTTGAATGTAAACATGGAGTGGCCCCGCCCCCCCGCCCCGCCCCCACTACACACAGAATGTCTCAGTATAACTTATCTCAGCTGCACTGGGGTGTTGCTCTTATTCCTGGAAGATAGAATACAGGATATTCCTTACTGATATTTGAAAAAGACTTTGTAATTTCCCTTTCCCATTTCATCTTATAGCTCCTGCTTTCAAGGAAGGAAAGAAATAGTTTCTCGCCATGAAACACATTAACCTCAAAGACTGACCAGGCCCTGAATTCCCCTTCTGCTTGTGTTGGTGGGTTGGGTGGAATGCTGGATAGTGGAGCTAGAGCCAGCCCTTGCATCTTCTTTAGAGGCTAAGAAAAGGTTCTTCTACAAGATCAGCTGCCGGTCTGGCTTTCAGTGGCTGTACATTTCAAGGATTAACTCTAGAGCTAGATTTTTGGATAGGAGTGTCATGGCTTGCTGGCATCAGTGCCATCTGTCTTTGTGGTTATTAACTAATTCTCCCTTCCCCGTACTGAGCAGGGAAGCTCACGAGGACGGGGAGTATGTCTTGATATTTTTTCCTTTCCCTTGACTTCTCCCTGTTGTAAGACTTGTTCTACATAGTTCAGGACTTCTAAGGGCATGGAGCTTTTAGTACCAAAGCCAGAAAACCATTGTGCATGGTGTTGTGGGCAGCTTAGGCTGTTAAGTGTTTTCTTTGTGCCTTTTAAAAATATATTTTTATTGAGGCAGAGTCTCAGGCTGCCCAGGCTGGTCTGGAATTTTACAGTGTAGCAGAAGATGACCTTGAACTTCTGGTCCTGTCTCCCAAAGGCTAGAATTGGGGTGTAAATACCTCTGTGTGCTAGTTTACGGAATGCTGGTGTTGGAAGGCAGGGTTTCATGTATGCACACACGCACCCTGCAGATCTGAGCTGCACCCCCAGCTCTCTGTCCTAGCCCAGCTCCCTTACAGAGCTCAGTGATGAAGTTAAGATGGATCAATTTTCATGAGTGAGCATGGGAGAGTTTGAGAGTAGGTGACAAGGTGGGTCACTCATCTTCTGATTTCTGTTTGTCTCTATTAATAAAAATTCAGAACAAGTAAAACCAGTCACGGTCCAGTTCCATTTGTTTGGTGATTAATCTCTTTTGCCTTATGTGATGGATCCCTTTGATTTGACAAGATGTGGGACCACCTGGGAAGGGAGAGACATGGGGATTTTCTGAGTTGGGTTGGCCTGTAGGCAATGCCCACGAGGAATTTTTCTTTGGGTTAGTTATAGTAGGAAGGCCCACCCTGAATATGTGTGGCACCATTTGATGGGCTGAATCCTGGCTGAATGTACAGGAGAGAACCGTTTGAGCATTGGCATACGCTAATTCATTGCATTCTGCTCTTGACTATGGATGGACCATGTGACTAGCTGCTCCAGGATCCTGCCACCTTGATTTCCCCCACAACGATGAACTGTAACCTGGAATTGTGAGCCAAGTCAACCCGTTCCCTGTTCTCTCTTTAAGTTTTGTTACTTGTCAGGGTGTTGTTTATTCACTTCTTCTTTTTTTTTTTAATCATAGCAATGATGAGAAATTAAGGCAACTCAGATGTGCAGTGTACAGATTCCCTTTGAAAGCGATAACAAAGCATTGCAGAGGTAAAGTGTGACTTAATGCTGCGCCAGCCAGAACAGTAATTCAGTTGTGGTTTTCCGTGCAAGGAGAGCCGGGTACCGAGGATAGATTGCGGCACCGCTGTGTTTCCCTTTCTTCCCCAGCATGGTTTTGCCTTAGCAGGAGAGGCTTAAGTCGTCTGTGTGGTCTCTTTCCATCCAGGCTGCAGCGCGCTCCTGACAGGATTGTTTGCAGTCTGTTAGGATGGGCTTGGTCTTGGTCTTGTGAACAGTGTCTGAGAAAGACAAGTGCTGTCATTAAAGATCATGGGTCGTTAATGAAGGTGTAGACCTACTGCCCATCATATCAGGATGCGTCTACATCTTATTAGTGATTTGTTTTCTGAACATCACAATATAAACATAGGTGAATGGAAAAATGTTTTGGTAAACTGACAGCTCCTTTCTTGCAGTTTCTCTCTGTGTTTTATATTTTCTTATTGCGATCTTGATCAGTAATGTCCTAAGGTGACAGGGGGAGCAGGAGGAGCGCATTATAAGAACTTGAACTTGCCTGTTTAGAAACAACAATACCTTATGCCCTGACCTCTCTTTCATACAAACGGATGGTAAACTATAGTTTCTGTTTTTGATGGAGCAATCGGAAGAAAAATAGATTGTTCTATGTATTTATTTATACATTTGATATATTTTAAAAATATTTTATAATATATTTATCATTAATATATATTAATTAATTAATATAATAATTATATATTTAAAATTATAATATAATATATTATGATATTGTTGTACTATATATTATATATAATATAGTATATGCTATATAATATATAGCATATATAGTAATTAAACAATGTTATATATGATATAATAATATAATTTATGACATATATCATGTTACATAATATTATATATTATAGCCGGGCATGGTGGCGCATGCCTTTAATCCCAGCATTCAGGAGGCAGAGGCAGGTAGATTTCTGAGTTCGAGGCCAGCCTGATCTACAAAGTGAGTTCCAGGACAGCCAGGGCTATACAGAGAAATCCTGTGTCTAACCCCCCCCAAAGTTATATATTATAATTATATTAGTAACATAATATACTAATATTATAAAATATTAGAAATATATTTAAGATAATTAAAAACTACTGTGTGACTGTGGTTTACATGCCATAGCATGTATGTGGAAGTCTGTGACAATTTTTAGGGGCTGGTTTACAAGTGCCTTTACCTGATGGGCCATCTCGCCAGCCCCGGTGAACTTATTAATAATCATTACTCATTAGTTCACCCTTTTAAAACGCTGCCCATTGTGGTACAGGTTTTATTCTCTTCGTATGTGATAGGCAACCAAGGGCTGCTTAAGCCAGCTCATGGTATGCAATACAATGATAGAATTACAGACTCTCTTCTGAGGCAGAAGGTGCTTTGCTGCGCACACTGCTCAGGGATCCTCTTTGAGTATTGTGCCAGTTATTTCTCTGTGGCCGTGATAAGATTCCATGGCCAAGGAGACTTTGGAGAAAAGTGGTATTTTTGTTGTTGTTGTTGTTTTGCGGGGGTGGGGTGACTTACAGTTCCAGAGGGATGAGAGCCCATAATGGTGACAGCAGCAGGCAGCAGACTAGTGACAGGAACTGACTCCTTAGGGATCTCATCCTTTACTGCAAGGATGGAGCAGAGAGATTGAACTGGAAACAGGGGAGGCTATGAACTCTCTAAGCCTGCCCCTACTGACCTACTGACCTACTGACCTACTGACTGCACCTCCTCATAACCTCTCCAAACAGCGCCCCCAACTGGGGACCAAGGGTTCAAATCCCTCAGCATAAGGGGGACATTTCTCACTCAAACCATCATCACACATTTTCTTCCATTTAAATCTTTTAAACGGTACCTTCATGTTACACGCACCACAGATACAGCACATTGGTATACACAGAATCATTTGCATGTGTGGGTCAGGAGACACACTCCAACATCTGGAAATGCATGTTCATGTATCTGTGTTTAAATCAGGACGCTCACTAGTGTGAATGGGATGGGAGAGATAAAGGATCAGCCAGCAGGGTTAACCTGTGGCCATGTTCTTCTCTGCCCTGGTTCTTACCTGTTCTCCTGCGACAGAGAGGTCTGCCTGTCAGTCTGTTGAAACATCTCATAACAGAGACTGTCCTAAATATGCCCTCCTTTTCTCAGTAAACACCACACATCATTATTGATCTGTTTCATACAGCTATGGGTCCTTGAGGCGTTTTGAGAACAAGAATGGGTGTTAACATAGTACTTAAGGCCTCATGAATATTCAGTGTCACTCACGGCTCACATAATTTATGCCCCATGAATATTCAGTGCCTCAGAAACTTAGTGCCTATTTGGTACCCTATGAAGATTAGGCCCCTCAGGCTCTCCTTTTCTCCTCCACACGTGTAGGTTCTTGCTCATCTCGAATGCCTTATTCCTTAACCTGTGCCTAAACTCTCCTGGGTTTCTCCATCCCATCCATTTTCCTGTCTTAAAGGGAAGAATTGAATTTTCTCAAGCAATGTAAAAAATGTACCTCATAGCTACTTGATTATAAACTTCCATCAACCTTAGTGCCTATAGTCTTCAGGGAAAATAATTTTTCATATTTGAAGTTTTAAGTCCGTACATACCGTATAAATATTTCATAGAGTAAGGGTTTTTAGAAAAACTTGAATTTATTAAACTAAAAATGAACAAATATTCTTTGGACAAGACTCTGTTCTTTGTTTTTTATATTTATTTAAATGTTTTATGTTATTTGTGTGTACATGTGTGTATTGTGTGTATGTGTGTATGTATGTATGTATGTTTTGTGTGTGTATATCTTGTTTTTGTGTGGGGT
The DNA here is from genome assembly GCF_000001635.26 of Mus musculus. Taxonomy (NCBI): domain Eukaryota; kingdom Metazoa; phylum Chordata; class Mammalia; order Rodentia; family Muridae; genus Mus; species Mus musculus. The sequence continues at coordinate 71,100,482 of NC_000076.6, read as the reverse complement.
GTGTGTGGGGTGTGTGTGTGTGAGAGAGAGAGAGGGAGGGAGAGAGAGTAGCTCAGTGAGACCCTGGATCCCTATGTTAGTGTGTGTCTGGTGTACTCTGTCAGAGGACGGAGCGCGACACAGGAAGGCCTGATGCTAATGGTTTTAGAGGTGTGTTTTTTAAACCCATGTAGGAAATAATCTTTTATATATACTACTTTTTAAAAAAAGATTTATGTATTTATTTTATGTATGTGAGTACACTGTAGCTGTACAGATGAATATGAGCCATCATGCGGTTGCTGGGAATTGAACTCTGGACCTTGACTCGTCTAGCCCCAAGATTTATTTATTATATGTAAGTACACTGTAGCTGTCTTCAGACACACCAGAAGAGGGCGCCAGATCTCATTACGGGTGGTTGTGAGCCACCATGTGGTTGCTGGGCTTTGCACTCAGGACCTTCGGAAGAGCAGCCAGTGGTCTTACCCGCTGAGCCATCTCTCCAGCCCCTATATACACTTCTAAACCAAGAGCAGTCACCGAGGGAAACTAAGTGCTCATGCCTTCGATGGAGGGCAGAACTAGATGTAAACTATCTGTGTGCTATACCCAGGACTTCTGTGTCCCTGTCTAGGCACTGTACTGGAGTTCTGTATCTCCAGTATCACCATTATGAGAAAGTTTCTTGAGTCTACCGTGAGATCTCAGTTGTTAAAGAGTACATATTACTGTTCCAGAGGACCTGAGTTTAGCTCTTGGCTCCCACGGTGGCTCACAGTCACCTATAGCTTTGGCTCTGCGTATCTCATACTTTCTTCTGGCCATCTTTGGCAACTGTGCTCATGTTCACTCGGCTTTCCCTACCATCTATAATATATTATATTATATATAGTGTGTGTATACATATATGTGTGTATGTGTATTATATGTATGTATACATGTGTTATATACATACATATACACATACATATATAATATATAGTATATATACACAACATATTTTATATATTATACTATTGTATATATTATGCAATATATAGTATATATATAAATTAAAACTAATTTAAGTTTTGTTTTAAGATTTCTATCCCCCTCTCCCACCCCCATTAAAGAGCTTTAGGACCTTCCGTTCCCCTTATTGGCAAGAAATTTAATGCACAGAGGGGAGGATAAGTATTTGTCATTTTCTTACAGAGAAGGATACTTCCAGAAGTGAGTCTAGTTTCCTCGACTTGCTAGAAAGACTTGGGAACCAGACTAGACTTGGAGAAGAAGTGAACCCAGCACCTAATGGAAATCGCCCCATGTTTCTCTAATAAAAGTGATTTCACTTACCTTAGTGTTTAAGATTCTCTTCCGCCACTTCTAATCCCTCATTGTGGTTTTATTAGATTTTCAGATTAGCTGTCAGGAAAAGGCAGTGTCTTTTATGATCCACTGACATGCTGAGACGTTGTGCAAGTGCAGACGACAACCATATGCCCGCTCTCTGGAATCCATGGGATGTATTTCACTTCAGCGAGGATGCTAAAATGAATTTGTTTCTGAGAAGCCGATCTTGCTGTGGAGACTGTGTCAGAGCCAGGCTTGTCTTTCCCAGACTTCAGATCTTTCCTGCTAGCTCCCGTCTCCCTTCTTGCAAAGCTCTGGGCAGGCATTCCTTAGCTAGAGTGTCCTCCCTTCCCCAGGCATACTTGCTGCAGCGCAGTCTTGCTCAAGGCAGTATGTTCCACAGAGGCCACAGACATCTCTCCCCGTAGACTCGATTTAGATGCTCATTTAAGAAGGTTAGCGAGGCTAGGACACATCCAACCCTGCATGGAGCTCTTCCTTCTGGGTCATTTCTCATGGCTAAGATTGTAGAGCAGAGGGTGTGGAGAAAGAGGAACACTCCTCCATTGTTGGTGGGATTGCAGGCTTGTACAACCACTCTGGAAATCAGTCTGGTGGTTCCTTAGAAAATTGGACATAGTACTACCAGAGGATCCAGCAATACCTCTCCTGGGCATATATCCAGAAGATGTCCCAACCGGTAAGAAGGACACATGCTCCACTATGTTCATAGCAGCCTTATTTATAATAGCCAGAAGCTGGAAAGAACCCAGATGCCCCTCAACAGAGGAATGGATACAGAAAATGTGGTACATTTACACAATGGAGTACTACTCAGCTATTAAAAAGAATGAATTTATGAAATTCCTAGCCAAATGGATGGACCTGGAGGGCATCATCCTGAGTGAGGTAACACATTCACAAAGGAACTCACACAATATGTACTCACTGATAAGTGGATACTAGCCCCAAACCTAGGATACCCAAGATATAAGATACAATTTGCTAAACACATGAAACTCAAGAAGAATGAAGACTGAAGTGTGGACACTATGCCCCTCCTTAGAATTGGGAACAAAACACCCATGGAAGGAGTTACAGAGACAAAGTTTGGAGCTGAGATGAAAGGATGGACCATGTAGAGACTGCCATATCCAGGGATCCACCCCATAATCAGCATCCAAACGCTGACACCATTGCATACACTAGCAAGATTTTGTTGAAAGGACCCAGATGTAGCCGTCTCTTGTGAGACTATGCCGGGGCCTAGCAAACACAGAAGTGGATGCTCACAGTCAGCTATTGGATGGAGCACAGGGCTCCCAATGGAGGAGCTAGAGAAAGTACCCAAGGAGCTAAAGGGATCTGCAACCCTATAGGTGGAACAACATTATGAACTAACCAGTACCCCGGAGCTCTTGACTCTAGCTACATATGTATCAAAAGATGGCCTAGTCAGCCATCACTGGAAAGAGAGGCCCATTGGACATGCAAACTGTATATGCCCCTGTACAGGGGAATGCCAGGGCCAAAAAAAAAAAAAATGGGAATGGGTGGGTAGGGAAGTGGGGGGGAGGGTATGGGGGACTTTTGGGATAGCATTGGAAATGTAATTGAGGAAAATATGTAATAAAAATATAAAAAGAAGATTGTAGAGCAGATCCATCTTTCTAGTTGTTTGCTGGGGGCAAATCTATGGGAGATATCTTCCAGGCATGCATGCCCATCCTATGACCTGTGGGCCCCAGGCAGCTCAGGTAGTCACGAACAAGGTCCAACATGTTGGTAGGTGATAGATGACGATGTCAAATGATTGGAGACCCCCCCCCCCCACCAAAGCCCTCATGCTTATAAATGCTAGGACATCATTCTTATCATCTGGAGACTGAGGGGAGCAAGGTCAGGGTCTCGTCACGTTTTTTCCCCACTTTCCTCGCTCATGGCTCACCTCCGCCTGTCAGCCTCACATGATGATAGCACTGAAGAGGTCTCTTCACAAGGATAACCATTCTCTTCAGGATGGCATCCCTATATGACTCTGTCACCCTGCAAGTTCTCTCCTTCCCAAAGGCACCACCTTCAAAGTTAGGTTTTCAGCGTAAGGATTTGGGGGTCATAGCCATTCAGAGAACAGCAGGAGATAGAAGCTTCACTCTCTGGGACTTAGGCACAGTAAGGAGATGGTGTCAGGGGTCTGAAGGGAAGCCCTCACTCAGCCTTGGTTCTAGGAAGCCCTTTGTCTCCTCGGGTTATAACTATGCGCTTGATAACCCAGCACACACCAGCCTTTCTGTATGAAGCACATGAATTCCTTTGAGTGTTTTTTTTAAAAAAAGATTTATTTATTTATTTTGTATAAGAGTACATGGTTACTGTCTTCAGACACACCATAAGAGGGCATCAGATCCCATTACACATGGTTGTAAGCCACCATGTGGTTGCTGGGAATTGAGCTCAAGACCTCTGGAAGAGCAGCCATGTGCTTTTAACCACTGAGCCAACTCTCCAGCCCATGTACTCTTTATTTAACTATAATTGTATTTTCAGCCCGTGCCTCCAAATTTGACCTATGCGCTGCTTGCATCTGAAGGAGTGGCTAGCAGTGTTTCTCAAAGGGAAACGACTATTGCTTGTCAAGACATCTAGAAGGTTTTTCCATAATAAGATAGAACTTTGTCTTCTTTCCATGTTGTGTGTGTGTGTGTGTGTGTGTGTGTGTGTGTGTATGTATAAATGTAAGTATTTTACAGTTTTCTGGATGGCTCCCAGGGATTCTTGCATCCTGAGTAAGTTTCCTACCATTGGGCTTTAGCATCCATCCCTAAACACTGAGAGACGGTCTGGCTGCATTATTTATTGTGGCTCTGAACTCATCCTGTATCCCTAGCAGACCTTGGAGTCAGGACCCTCCTGCCTCAGCTAGCATTACACATGTGTGCCAACACACACACACACACACACACACACACACACACACACACACACTTTGAGATGGGGATCTCACGTAGCCCAGGCAGCGTTGACTTCTCTGTGTAACTGATAAGGATAGCGTTGATATCAGCTCCTGTTTTACTTCTGAAAAGGTTTTTATAATCTCTCTAGATTCTCTACAAATAAGTGAAATTTCCACAAAATGGTTTAACAGGAAAATGTTAACCTCATTCCTCATGTCTCCCTCAGACAGGACTTTTCCCTCATGTGCTATGATGAGAGATACAGGCTGTACTCCGAGAAAGGTGGAATAGTAATTTTAAAATCAGGAATTTTTTTTTTAATGTTTTGGGAAAGAGCAGTGGTGGATAAATTTGCAGATGGTTTTTCAGTTAATTTCTTTAGAGAGTAATCTGAATCAACATTGATTTTTCTGATCTAACTATAAATCCTTTAAATTATTAAAGACTCAGATGATAGCAACCCTTTCTCTGAGTTCTCTCTCTCTGTCTCTCTCTGTGTCTTTCTGTGTGTCTCTCTGTGTCTCTGTGTCTCTCTCTGTCTCTCTGTCTCTCTCTCTGTCTCTCTGTATTTGTCTGCCTCTCTGTCTCTGTCTATCTTTGTCTCTGCCTTCCTCCTTCTCTATTCCTTTCCTCACCTTGTCCCTGGGGAGGTTTGGGTGTAGCGCCAAGCAAGTGGCTGGTTGCCTGAGTGGGGAATTTTCTTTTAAGCATTCTCAGGCCAGTTCCTGGGTTCCTTCCATTTCAGCAGCAAGAGAGGGCTGAGAGAAGGGAATGGCTTTCTATGAACGAAGCCACCAGATGTGTCCACAGAGGTGCTCTGTGTAATTCTGATTATCGTTTACAAAAACCTGATTTAAGGGGGAAGGAGGGAGGGAACTACCGTGTCTCCGTGCATTTTCTGATTCATTACATTCTTGGAACTTTTGATGAAGACTTTGAAACAGTTGCTGTAGCATGCTCGCCGTGAAGTTCAAGTTTCTGCTTTCCCATTGCTGGGCCAGACTTCGCTCCCTTTTATTTCCCATGATCCCCTGCAAGTGACATTCTCAGAGTTCATTCAGAGGGTGACAGAGGTCTGCTCACAGCTCTTGCTGTAAGAACCAGAGGGTAACATGGCACCCTATTTTTCAAAATCATTTTTTGCTGGCTGGTGATTATTTTTGTAAAGGTGGTTATTTGGAAAGCCCACAGCTGGGCAGTTCTGTTTATAGCCACCGAGTAGGTACAATTAAGCAGAAGGCATTTAATGTGGTGAGGACAGCATCTGGGATCGGAGAGTCGGGCTGCTGTAGACAGGGTTGGAGGGAGGTCCCACCAGAATGTGAGGGTTTGGGGCCCAAAGAGAGAGCTGGAAAAAAGCGCACATTCATTTTTACTTCATCAAGCTTGGGATAACCTTTCTGGAGAGCTGAATTTAAAATGCACACCTGGCTTTAGTTAGATCTGCGAGTAATGACCAATTCACGGTATTTCATGTTTCTCACAAACACTGAATGGTATAATTAGATTTAGGAAAACCCTTAGTTGGTTTTACTCTCTGTATATAATGTTTGGAAGAGCCTTTTTTTTAACTTAAAAAATTTTATTTTCATGTGTGTGTGTGCACAGTGTGTAGATGAATGTATGTGTGTAGGCGTGCATGTGAATATGGAGGTGAGAGGACAACTTTCAGGAGTTGGCTTTTCCCTTCCAGCTTGTGTAACATGCACTTTATCTGCTGAGCCATCTCGCCAGCACCCAGGAGTCATTTTCAATAGTATATCTATAGTGTAAGAAAATTGAAGGCAATAAAATATAATCATAACCTAGACTTCTCCCTGAGTGTCTCTAGTTTGTGTGTGTGTGTTTAAAGGATAATCATTAAAATCATATTTTAGTTTTATAAGCGCCAAACATTATGCTTCATTTATTTATTTTTTTAGTAGTTTAGTATATCATTTTCCTTAATTGCCATAAAAATGTTTGAATGAATGCTTAAATCAGTGGTTCTCAAACGGTGGGTCGCGACCCCTTGAGGAGCAAATGGCCCTTTTACAGGGCTCTCCTAAGACCATCTGTGTATCAGATATTTACATGATGATTCACAATAGTAGAAAGTTACAGTTATGAAGCAGCAACGAAAATAATTCTATGGTGTGTGTATGTGTGTGTGTGTGTGGGGGGGGGTCACCACAACCTGAGGAACTGTATTAAAGGGTCACAGCATGAGGAAGGCTGAGAACCATTGGCCTAAAACTAAATTTTCTTAATTCTCACATCATTTTTCTCTCGGCTTTTGCTGACTATATGTTTGTCAGATGAACATATTTGCATCATTAACGCTTCCATTTTTGAGGCCTGACTGCCTAGCAGGAAGAATTACTGGGTCAAGTACAGAGAAATAAGTCATGCCTCTTATCGATCAAATTAGTCTACAAGATACCTGTGTATTACATGTATGGTATTATACAGCCACCACTTATTGCTGATTATGACATTATTAAATTTCAGAGTTATATGCATTATAAAATATCCCCCTTGATAAAAGTTCCTGAGAGATCATATATAAAAAGTGTGAGTTCAAGAATTACTTTTCAGAGCTGGAGAGATGGCTCATCCATTAAGAGCCCTGGCCACTCTTCCAGAGGACCTGCGTTTAGTTCCCAGAACCTACTTGCCACTGACAAATGCCTCTAACTCCAGTGCCTGGGGATCTGTCACCCTCTTCTGGTATTGGAGGGAACCGCATGTGCACTTAAAATATGCAGGCAAAACACCCATGCACATACAAAGAAAAAGAAAAGAAAGAAATAGGAAAAGAAAAGAATCTAAGAAAGAGTTGCTTTTTAAACATTTCCAAAATTAACAGGTTGCATTAGGCAGCTCTCTAGCACCCCAGGGGCAGGTTGGTTTTGACAGAGGTGTCACTACATAGTCGCTTGACCCCATGGCTTCGGGCCTGAGGCAGATCGTCATGGTGAGGTGCACCTGGCTGAGGAAACTTCTTCACCTTCCAGAGGCCAGGAAGGAAGGGAGACTGTGATTCGAAGGATATGTCTATAAGGCCCTGACCTCATTTCCCAGGCTCCACCCTTTCAAACCTCCACCCCATCACTATTTGCCAGGGCCAAGGATTTTAACTCTAGAACCCCCAAATCTAGATGATAGCAGACTTACCCAAACCAGAAGGATGATCTAGAAGAGTTATTATTTTTACTTTATTGTTTTAATGATATGTTTCAGAATAAGAACTCAGAGTTAAACACCCAGAACGGTTGCCAATTGGCAGGAAACAGAGCCACCCTTAAGCTTCCAGGAAAGCCTGACTATCCTGGGGTAGATGGATAGTCTGTATCTTTGACAGCCAATTCCTTGAACTTAAGAAAAACAAGTTTCAACACTGTTAACAGCAGCCCACAAACCCATCCAGGAATACAAATACATACTGTCCCACTCTGCAACTTCAGTGGATACATTTTAATCCAGATAGGGTCTGACTCTGTAACAATTCTGGGAATCGGAATGCATTTATGGTTTAGGATATGACCACCAGGTTTGCACTGTAGGTGCACACACACATTTCTTGTCAGGAAACGGAGGCAATGGTGTCCTGTTCCAACTTTTATCTGAGGCCAAAGGCTATTACCCTAAAATTACTCTCTAGGCTTTATTTGAGATGGAAACCACATTTAAAGGTGAGTCTTCTACCTACCAATGAAAAACAAATTCATGTTAACACAGCAAGAGGGCTTTAAATGGACTAAATTGTAATCAGATGTGAGCTTCGGAGCTGGCTGAACCAAAGCAAACGATTTTTTTTTTTTTTTGGAGATATAAGTTGATGGCTTAGTCCTTCATACCTTCATCTTTTTTTTTTAACCTAAACATCTCAAGTGGAGGAGGCCTGTATAATTTTATATAAATAGGCCCATGATTTATCAGCCACAAAATGCTTAAGTTAGGAAATGAGATCCCTTGAATGTTTTCGTAGGCCTTCTGAGCGGGCTTGCCTTGATTTACAGTGACTTGATTTTGCAAAGCCACGGTTTTTAGGAAGGCTGAAGCAGAACCTGTTGGGATGCTAGCCAGGTCCATGCGGAGTGACTACCAGTCTCACCTTTGATTTCAGTCATTGCACGTGACTATGGGTCACAGACTTGATCTTCTGGAGAGGGAGAATGTCCCCCAGTTCTGCTGGTCATCTGCCTGGTCATTCCAGAACTGGCCCTTCCAGTGACACAGAGCATAGGGCAGTCTTGGAGACACAAATAGAGGGGAGCAAATTTAGAGCTGGAAACAGTTCTGTGTTAAAGCAAAATCATATTTCTACATAACTCCTTAGTCTTGAATGGCAGCTTTTTTTGTTATAATATTTTATGCTGAGCACCCTGGAGGCCACATGGCCTACCTGTGTAGAGTGATGAATGTTTTTAGGTTAACTCCTTCTTGGCATCTAAGTAACCATGTTTCTTTATGTACTGAGGTGAAGACACAATGTAGATTCTGTGGAGAGGAACTACTTGCTGGGGTTATAGGAAGCTGACCTGAGTCTTAGTTGATGGTGTTGATATTTAAACCATTGAACTTCATATTCTTCCAAAACACAATTTAAATACAGATAATACTAGGTCAAGAATGAAATTAACCAAAAGTGTAATTTATAATTTTTATGATCTATGAAGGTTCAAACATTCCACCTTAGAATCCGTAGTTCTGATGGTGTCTTGGCTAGTTTGAGTAGGTACAATAGAGTATTATAGATTAGATAGCCTGTAGACATCAAAGACTTCATCTCAGACCTCTGGAGACTGGAAACCCTAAACTTAAGGAGCCTCTAGATTTGATTTCTTATGATGTCCTACTTTGTGTTTCATAAGGGCTACCCTTGTGCTGGGCTTTCAAGTGTTGGAAAAGTTGAGGGATTATACAGTAGGTTCTGCTGTATAAGGTCACTAATCCTTTTGATGACAGTGCCACATGCAGGATCCAGCCATGCCCTAAAGGTGCCAAATTTAATTCTACATTTCAGGGAGAGGATTTTACATAACAACTTTTTCTGAGAGCATTTGAGCCTAAACATAGGACAGATAAGGTACTTTTTTTTTTTCTTTTCGAATTTTAAGCTAACCTAGGCTAACAGAGTAAAAGCATCATTCAGCAATACATAAATGATTTGAAAATGAGATGACGTAAAGTGGTTTATGGGACAGTAATGTCCTTTTCCTGCGATGTCTTGTTTCTTGGTTCCAATCATGTTTGTGTCTGTTTCCTGAATTGCTTAAATGCATGGCTTCTGCCCATTAGTTAATGTTAGATGTCTTCACTATATAGGAGAGGTCGTCTTCTTATATGTAGATGTCTTCTTATGTAGGAGAAAGGACTCAGTTCCCCCCTATTTTCCCTTTTTTCTCAGTATTTTGAATATCCAGTTTAGTTAATTCTGTATTCAGTATTTACACTTCCTGTTGTTACCTGAGCATGTCAGAGAATATACAAGTACCATATTTTTATCAGAACTTTGTTTTTCCTTGAATTGGTAATTGCCTGATTGTTTTTCTGCAGCTCTAACAGGTTTGTTTGTTTTTTCTTTTTTTTTTCTTTTGCCTAGCACAAATTCTTTCACACCCTGTAAATCCTCTTAGATTTATCCTTTCCCTCATTGTATGCCATCAGATAACAAATCAGCCACTTAAAAAAAATCCACCTTTCTATGACACTGATAACTTGCCCTCTTGAAGTCTGTTGCTCCTCTTCTTTTACTTTAAAATCTGTGACCTTATTTTCTCTCCATCTGGGGGACTGAACCCAGGGACTTGTATTTGTTAGGCAAGAGCTCTATCACTGAGCTAAGTCCCAAGCACCTTCCTGTACCCCTTCCTTCTGGGCTGGCTTTCATGCCCAGTGCCTTTGAGACTTGGGATTTTGCTTCTGTCTCTGAAAGTTCCCCCACAGGCTTTTGTTTATTCAGTTCCAAGTTTCCCCGAGTCAAGGAAAGTCCTGGGCTCTCTTGGTTCATTCCTTCACCTTGGAGTATACAAATGCTACCAGAAAGTTTCGGAAGAGGACTTCTGTTTTGCTTTGTTTCTTTGTCAACTTTGCAAGCCCAAAGACATTGTTGCGTCCTTCTCCTCTGCTGAGACTTCAGCCAAGTTTTGGGTTGAACATTGTTTCCTCTTAGCACTTAGGGCTTTTCTCCATCATCACGAAGATTCCTGGGGCTTGAATGAAAGTTTTGATTCCATCTCAATTGGCTATGACTGTTTATTTATTTATTTATTTATTTAGTTTGGTTTTTGGTCTTCCTGGAAGCTTTTAAGGCAATTTCTCTTTCAGATAATTGTGAAATTTCAGAAGCATATGCCTTTACTTGAGTGATTTTTCATTCAGTTGTAAATATAGTTAGCTTTGTAAATCAGGGAAATGCCACTTTATTCTGAAGGATGCCTATTCTATCTGATTTTAAAAATAGTTAATATTTTATGTAGTTTCATAGGAACGTACAGTTGGTTGTAGACTCTTGGATTGACATTTAACAATGTGTGTATGTTTTCTTTTCTTTTTGGGAAAACACACACACACACTCCGGTAGAACTGGACTGTTTCCATATTGTCTTAGGGATTTACTGCTGTGAACAGACACCATGACCAAGGCAACTCTTATAAGGACAACATTTAATTGGGGTTGACTTACAGGTTCAGAGGTTCAGTCCATTATCATCAAGGCAGGAGCATAACAATGTCCAGGGAGGCATGGTACAGGAGGAGCTGAGAATTCTACATCTTCATCTGAAGGCCTCTAAGAGAAGATCCATTTCCAGGCAGGTAGGACTAGGGTATTAAACCCCACACCCACAGTGACTCACCTACTCCAACAAGGCCATACCTCCTTATAATGCAACTTCCTATCCAAGCATATACAAACCATCAAACATATTTGAATGTAAGGAATTTCTCTCTTGTTCTTTAGATGTTCCCATTTAAAAGTATCCCTCTTTCCAAAAATTTCTTTTGTTCATTATTATCTCCTTTCTGATAATATTAATTGGAAATAAAGACATTCTCCTCTCCCTTCTCTTCCCAGTCCCTTCTCCCTTTTTTCCTCTTTCTTCCTTGTCTTATTTCCTCTCCTTAATCCCCTTTTCTTCACAGCCTAGTCTCCTTCTCCACCCCCTCCCTGTTTATGTTTTGCTTCTCTTTTTGCCTCTATGGCTAAGAGCATGAGAAGAAAGGAGATCAATTGTTAATTCATGGGAATTTGGGCCAGGGGTAGAAGTAAGCAACAGAATCGTTACAGTAACCTCAGGTACCCACCGAAGCGATTTTTAAAGTTGCTTTCCCCTGAAACAGTGTTTTCTGGACACAACTAGACTTAACACACATATGAACCCACAGAGACTATGGCAGGACACACAGGGCCCACACAGGTTCAAGACAGGCCAGACAGGGTCCTAGTGCTGAGAAGAGCAAAGTGGATACAAGCTCCCACCCAGAACCCAGAACCTATCTCCACTTGCTATCTGCTTGGAAAGGAAAAATTTATTTTCTCAAATGGAATCTTACTGGGTATTTAAACCACACTTAGGGTAGGCCCCATGCCCAGCAGCACACGGCCATGGCCAACACAGAATGAATTCAATGGTATTTTTGTAGACTGTTTTTCTCATATGGTTTTGTTTGGGATATTTTTGTCTTCATGGCCTTTCCGCCTTTTGCTTTTGTGTTTTTAAATTGTTTCTTGAGCTTTTTGTGTGTTTGTTTTATTTATTTTTAAGTTTTACCCTGGTTCTCCTTGTTGGCTTGTTTGTTTTCTAAAGACAGAAGAACAAAGGATGTGGAGTTGGGTGGTTGGGGTGTGTGGAGGATCTGGATTGTGAAAGGGAAACCTGTGATCAGAATATGTTGTATAAATTTTATTTCAATTATATACATATACACACATACACATACATATACACATACGTATATGAAAAATTTGCATTTCAAGCCAACTATTGTAACAAAATTAAGAGTGATGACAAAGACTATAGAAGTCATTGGAGGAGTTCTGATCGACTTGAGCCACTGAGGACCACTGGGGCTTTTGCAAGGTGTCTGACTCTACTGTTCCACACATGGATAACACATCCAATTTCTTGGAATGATGAAGCCTTGCTGATATCCCAGTTTTGGTCAGAGTCTCAGTGATTGCTGCTCTATACTCAGAGTCCAGAGTTCTCTATTATCTATGAGATTTTGTATCAGAAAACATCGATTATTATAAATGTAAGTTAATAGATATCCATGAAAATCTGAGCACATACTACATGCACACATGTCAACAGATTAACATGAACCTTCCTTGTAATTGGGGGAGCATCTGCTCAGATTCATTACATCATGGTTTGACTATGATGCCTTTTTTTGTGGACTAGTGATGCCAGCACACATCGATGGAATTTCAGTCGAACTGGTCAACCACAGCTTGGGTAATGGCAAAGTCTTATGTTGAGGTTCTGTTTTTAGCTATGACATTCCTAAAGCACCGCTGAGCCTAGCTAACACTGTCTTACAACTCTGGGTGTTTGTATAGCGTTAGTATAGTTCAAACAATTTTGTCAATAATAGCTAAAGGATATTCATTGCCTTTGTTTAGTTTCACAGAGTTCTGGACACCTAGCATCCCATAGTGAACGTACACAACCTTCTGGTCAAGACACTGTCCAACCCAGCAGTCACTAGCTACATGTGACTATGAGAACATGAGACACATAGTCTGAGAGTTCAGAAGCACAGGATCAACAGAGCAAACAGAGGACTTTAAAGACAGAGCAAGACAAAAGCCAAAAGTCTCACTGATGTTGGACTACACGTCAAAATGACAAGACCTTTATATAGAAGACTAAACAGATATTACTAGTAAAACTGATTTCACCTGCTTGATCTCCAACCTTCTTAATATGGTTATAAAACTTGGAATTGCATCAGAGGTGAAACTCATCTTTCCACTGTACAGCCGCACCCTGGGGACTAATGATTCACTTTTGTGTTACACAACAAGGATCAGAAAGATGCTAGTGTCAAGTACAGCCCCAGGCTCAAAAGGACTTAAAACAAGAAACATTTCCACATGATGGGAAGCAGTACAATGAGACCTGGGCTGTAGTTGTCTTAAATTCCTGGGGACATTTGAAAGAGGGAAGACAAGGGTTTGTTCTATTGTTGGAAAGGCAGGAAGTATCAGAGCAGTTTGAATGTATCATGCAACATTGAAGTTCATTTCTTTAATGTCTAGCCCAACCTACAGCCATGAAACCATTTAAGAGTTTTATGTGGATGGCTGTTTAATGGGCTGAAGTTTATATTTCTTCTGGTTTGCAATAACACGACAATAGTCAAGTCAACTTGTTTCAAATCAGAAACAAATGTGTTCCAGGCATATCTGAAGGTCTGTGGATAGGGGCTGTCTGGTTTACTATCTTTCCCACAAAACCGGGGTCTGGGGAAGGCATGCATGCTTTCCATCTGGGCTATATAAAACCTTTGTCATCCAAGATCTGAGTAATGTCAGTGCTTCAGTCTTGAAAGTACTAGCAGGTCTGGGACTCAGGTCTGGCAAGATGCTCTCTGTTCCCACCGTGCTCCTCTGACATGGTGCTGTCTCTCCTGCCTCCTCACTTAGTCTCTGTCTCATATATTTTCCTGGCTGCCTTCTATGCTGAAATGACACTGTCACAAGCCAATAGTGGCAATAACTTGTTTCACTCTTCAGTAGGAAGGTAGATTTGAGAATGATTTTATTCCAAACCCAAGAACTGATGCAAGCTATTTAAATGCTTTTTCTAAAAATTTCCCAATGTTTCTACACTTCAGATAAGAGCTGTGAGCATTTTGAGCTTATTTGCTGGGCTTTCCTAACATATATACACACAGAAATAACATGTATCTGTTTATTTGTGCTCATGTGCACATTGTTATACAAGAAGGCCACCATCCTGTGATTTCTCTGTACGTGAGTGTGTGTGTGTGTGTGTGTGTGTGTGTGTGTGTGTGTGTGGTATTTTGATCATACTTTTTCCATCCCTCAGGTTCCCATCCCTCTCAGAATCTCCTTACATCCCTAACCACTTGACTTCCTTGGAAGAAATTGATTTTCCCTTTGCAAGTGGATGCCAGTTGGAAATAGATTCTTGGTTAGGGGTGGGCACCCCTGTTTTTCTGTGAAGACCCCATGCATGCTGCCATGGTATCTGTGAGTTAATATGTTGTCACTTCTGTTGTATCTGGAAGACACTGGTTACTTTGTATCCCCATCACCTCTCAGCCATACAAGGTCTCCACTCTCTCTTCTGCATAGCTCCCTGAGCCTTGGGGGATGGGTTTGATGAAGATATCCTATTGAGGGCTGAGTGCTTCTAAGTCTCTTATTCTCTGTACATTGTCTACTTGTGGGTTTCTGTGTTGATTGCCATCCCCTGTTAGAAGCTTTTCTGATGTGGGTTGAGCAAGGCACTGATCTATATGGGTGGAGCCTTATGATGCCAGGAGTCATTTTAGTGGTGTGTTTCTTTAGCAGAATAGTAGCAGATTTTCCCTTAGGCCAGTGGCCTAGTTTATGCCACAGTGGAACCAGTATATCTTGCAGGAATTGTAGGTTGCAGGTTTTGTCGCTGGGTTGGTGTTTACCTTTCTCCTGTGGTAGAAGCCTAAACCACTTCTCATTCCCCTTTCAGTAGAACTGGCCAGCTCCCAGGGAAGTTTTCCGGAAATGGTTTAGTGTGCAGAATACAATGTATGGTATAGCTTTTTTTTCATAGCTAAGTTAAAGCGATTGGTAATTAAATATTTTGGCAACATTGCAGGCAAGAATGGTGCTTCTTGAACAGCAAAGTTTGTCCGTGTGGTAACCAGAAAGCAACTTTGTTGCTTGTATGCTCTAGTAGGTTGTGCTCCAAGTAAAAAAAGCAATAAAACAAAACTTCATGAGATGGATTTAAAAACAGGGCTGGCTGGAGAGTTGTCTCAGTAGGTAAAGTGCTCACTGCTGTGCAATGTATGGACCTGAATTCATATTCCCAGAACTTATGTAAACCAGGGCAGGGTAGCGTGTGTCTGTCATTTCAGTTCTCCCTCTGTGGAAGACATAGACTTTCCCAGAAGACCTCAGAGTTAGTGTGGTGGATTCACAAAGACACTTTCGAAATAAGCTGACTGATACCTGAGGTTGTCCTCTGCCCTACATAGGTACACAGTTGCACATACGCCTGCCCCTCTCTCTCTCTCTCTCTCTCTCTCTCTCTCTCTGTCACATATACACATACGTGAAAAGGAAACAGGAATGTATATACTTGAAAAATCATTTTACAGTTATTAAAATTTATTACATTTATTTATTTGTGTGTGTATGTGTGTGTGTTTGTGGTGCACGCCACAGCATGCTTGTAGAGGTCAAAGGACAACTTGTGTGTGTTCTTTTCCCTTCATTCTTGTGGGTCCCAGGGATCAAACTCAGGTCATCAGACTTGGTGGCAAGTACTCTTACCCACTGAGCCATCTTGCTGGGCTACAACTATTGTTTTTAATTTAAGCTTTTTTTTTTCCCCCAGGGAAATCTCATTGTTTGTCTAGGTCATGTTGAAAGATACTTCATAATATGTTTTAAATCTAAAATTCCTCATCCCTGTGTTTTTAGACTTAGGTCCATGAAGCATCAAATGCTATGAAAGAAAAAAACAGTTGGAAAGGAAAACCGATATTTAAACAGAAGTTTCCTTGAGCCCTAGGAAGACTTTAAAAAAGAACCCCCAACCCCTTTAATTAGGTAATTACCCAGGAGTGCTCTGGAGTTGGGGGGCCGTTCTGGTAATAGTTTACACCTGTTTCAACCTCTCCCGTTTTTATTGGCAGGGACTGTGCCATCCCATATTTCTTGTGAGGTAAAAATATGAAATAAAACATGGCAGAGCCCTGGAGAAACTATAATAAACATAAAAACGAATTGTTCAGCTCAAAACATGAAACTCATTGCCTGCACATTTAGCCAGCCATATTTCAGTAGTATCGAAGGAATTTAATCCTGGAGTTGTGTGTTAGGAAGGAGGGAGGCAGCTGCTTTCATTGGCAGGAAAACGACAAGGTTTTAAAAATCCAAGAGAAGTAAGCTTTGGAACATCATGCCAGTGTGATATTGTAAAGATTGGTGAAAAAAAAATCACTAAATTGTGATGCACTTTCCATGTTTTTGTGGGAGAAGGGGACAAAGAAGTCTTACCGTGAAGGGTTGCAGGCTTAAGCTTAAGGGAGAATAGTTTTCCCACAGAATATAAGAAGACTTCAGTGGTCCTCAAGCAACCCCCACAACATAAAGCATAGGTCGGCTTATTTCATAGGCAACATTTTCCTTTCCAAACATATTGAAATGCTTTGGGTTAAGATAGTATTGTGTTTCTTATTTTTCCCTTGGAATCCAGCTCTCTGGTGGTCCGCCCAAAGTCCTCTTTCCTGGTCAGGGATAGCAGTAGCTTAGCTGTGCTGCTTCCCCGTGGGGGACAGAACTGGATGTAGCTTCTATTACAAAAAGAGAAATAATCAAATTCGTGTAAAGTTTAATCTGGACAGCACTGGCGGTATGCAAAGGTTTCTGGGAAGGTTGGTGGTAGAGCTAAATTGTCATCCTGCTTTTGCCTCACTGGTTGGGTGGCTTTCGCTCTTAGCATGGTGAGGGCTATAGGCTGAATAAAGGTCGGGACATGGCTGCTTCTTTGTCTTGGCAGAGGCCCCAGATATTTGTGGATGGAGAGTAACCGTGTCTGTTTTCTCATGGGTCTATAGACTCAGCATGTCAAATGTCTTGAGTTTACATTGAGAAAAACATTCCATGTTGATCTCGCCCCTCTCCCCTCAAACTGTAACTTCTTGGGAGGAACTTGGGTTTTCATACTGAGAACATCGGGTGCATTTGCGAGGAGGACTGTCCCGTTAGAGCTCTGAAGGACCCGTGTTTGAGAGAAGAGAAGAAGGCAGGGACATGCTGTTCTCTCTGGACTTCTACAGCCTTGACAGATGTGTTTCACAGAGTCAGTAGAAGTCCCCAAGGAGGTCCAGCAACCTCAGGTCGAAGTACAGAGAGTTCTTACAACATGTCAGGCATAGATGAGCTCAAAGTGGTGTCTGAGACAATGATCCAACCAAGCATCCAACCAGGGTGTTTTGTCTTGACTCTAGGAGCTTTGGAAAAACTCACATCAGAATTTAAGGAAAGCCAGGCTCATCTGTAGTTTCTTGACCAGCTGGCTTCCCTTGCTATACCTACCTGTTTGTGAATTCCATCTCTCAGTTATCCTGTAGACTCATGGCTCCACAGAGCTTATGTTCAAGGTCCCTTAACAGGAGCTTAACGCTTCTTGTCAAGACCCATGACATCCACCTGTCTTTGTCACCTCACACACGCATGGCAGCAGTTCACATCATCACACACGCATGGCAGCAGTTCACATCATCACACACGCATGGCAGCAGTTCACATCATCACACACGCATGGCAGCAGTTCACATCATCACACACGCATGGCAGCAGTTCACATCATCACACACGCATGGCAGCAGTTCACATCATCACACACGCATGGCAGCAGTTCACATCATCACAAGAGGCTTGAGTACCACAATAATGCATTGCTGGATCCTATTTGCTGCAATAAATTTAATGACAGCCTATTTTTAATTGTTCATTTTATGATTATCTGTTAATTGTTAATTTCTTACTGTGTTTAATTTACAAATTAAACTTTATGCTAGGTATCTGTATGAAGGGACAAGTTGCATAGGTAGGGTTTCTTAACTGAGGTTCAGTCCTCTGTCTGTGGCCTTAGATAGTACCCCTTATAAACTGGGGTAGGGGTGGGTGTTCTACACAAATTTATAGAGTCAAAAAGGGCCATGATCTTTGATACCAGTAAACATCCAGTTGTGACTCCCTGGCCTGCTATTTCTTTTCAAACCCCATCAACATTCTAACAAGATGTATTTCTGATTAATCTTTAGTGTTCTACTCAGTTCGAGAACATAGGTCATCGTATATTGGTTCCAATTGGAGAAGTTTCCTTGCTCTTGTTCTTTGAAGGTGTTTTGAGGTTATGACATGGTGAGCTGACCCTGAGTAGAGTGGTCTCCTGAAGGGAACATCTGTAGTAGAAGTGGATGACCTTTGCCTCAGGAACTTGACATTTGCAGATACTTGCTCTGAAGGAGACTATACAGTCAAAGGCATATTATTTTGTTTCCAGTATGGACATTGGAAAATATCTGAGATGCTAAACCTTCTCTTTTTAAGGGAACCCTTGCTGTCACTAGATTTCTTTCAAATCTTGTTGTACTTGCTACTTTATTTCCATGAAGTTGTCAGTGAGTGAACACATCCCCTTTCAACTGTTTTTATCCTCAAGTAAGGACTTTGCTCAAGAGTTGAATGGTCTGAAATGTCTCCAAGACATTTGCTGTTTGGTTAATATCCTTAGGGCTAGGCTGCCAGTTTTATCCTGCTAGAAGAAACCCTTCAGACCCTCCAGCTGGGGTCGATCAGTTGTTCTGAATTCAGAATTCGGTTTTACTTTTTTGTTGTTGTTTGTTTTAGTATATTAGTATTGACATGTCTCCAAGTTAGGCAGTTGACCCCACAGAATAAACACAAGGCTTTTTCAATGGCAGGGCCACCAAGTGTGTATTGACTGTATGGGGTTGGTGCAGAAAGGGAGTATAAGGGGGTTAGCTTCAGGGATTAGTGTCTATTGCTGATAAGATAAACTGCCACCATTCTCTTGGCCCGGAGCAGATGACATTCACCATCTTACAGTTCTGAGGCTAGACGTCTGCAGTGGATCTCTTTGGGCTAATGTCAAGGTTTTAGCAGGGCCATGCCACCTCAGAGGCTGTAGGAATCCTGCGTTTCTTTGACTTCCAGTTCTGGAAGACACTTGTATTCTTTCTCTTGTGGCCCACACCTCCTCTTTCAAGCCTTTCTCATTATTGATATCTGTATTGTTTCTCCCGTTGCCTTTACTGTCACGATGTCATGTTTTATCCTGATTCTCATGCTTCATTATTTTAAGGATGGTTATTTGGATAACCCAGGGCAATCTTCCTCCCTCTATTATGTAATCCCAGCTCCCAGAGGTTAGGATATGAGTATCTTTACTATTTCAATCCCACCACATATTAGATAGAATTATTATATTTCATTTTAGCTGCTCTTTTCATTTATCTAATTGTCTTTGGAAATCCCAGAAACATGTTTTCTGTTCTGTTGTTTTGATAAAAGAAATGTTGGTTAAAAAAAATAAGCACTTACATATAAGTAGTTGTGAAATTTCAGTTGATGAAAGAAGAATTTAAGCTTTATCATTTGTTTCTTCCGTTTGTGAGACTCATAGTAGGGGCTTGTCACAACTTAATGACAAGTGTCATTCTTAAGGGGACACTTCTTGCATCTTTAGTCATTTTAACAAGTGCTATGAACATGTGCATATGAACACACATGTGCATCTACAGGCACATACACATATATATACACACACATATAAACACCCACATACACAAATACTAATACATGCATATACATACACATATTCATGTCTTCATACACATTACTCATGTACACATATGGCCATGTGAACACATACATACATGCTTGTATTCACATATACACATTCCCTCATGTGCACAAACACATACAAACATGCTACACAAAGCGTGTGTCTGGGTCACCATACCTTCTGGACTTTAACATCCAGGAGCTTGTGCTCCTGCTTCTTCTGCCTGTCCAGTCACCACCACTACATCTTTGCATCTCTTGTTAGAAAGAATCAGCTTGGGACTGTGATAACCATGATATCCCTGTGCTGGTGGCTAAGTCTCTTCCCTCCTCTCCGATTCTCCACTCATCACTGAAAGCCAATTAGAACGCTCACAGGTCACAGGGTGTTTCAGGACACTGTAACAAGCCCCTCATCCCACATTAAGTTTGCTGTTGGTCTTGACCTTGACCGCCATTGCTTATTCTTATGTTGCCACATTTCCTGCTGTAGGAGTGAATAGAGGAGGGGATTGAAGTATTGCAAGAGATGAACTGAGGTCCAAGTATGGCATTTAGTCATTTAAACTATTGACATAAAACACAGCCCTCACCTCAAAGACAGTCAGTCTATTCTGAAGCCAAACATGAGTGACTTGACCTGGGGACATGGATTCAGGTTATCCCAAGGAATATGTTCCTACAAGGAAATGGTTTCATGAACAGCTTTTAGTAACAGACAAAAGACCTATTTCTAAGGCACTTTTCCAAGTAGATTGGTGGGAATATTGGCACCTGGGTTGCATGGAAGTGGGGAACCTGCTGTAGTCTCAGATGCTAGGACCTTCTCTGCTTGGGTTTGGTAGAAGCTAGTGGTTTGCTCAGTTAATATAATCACAAAAGGTATCACCCCAATAAGCACAAGGCTGTTGCTTCAGACACGGATGTGATCAGTGACTTAACAGGACCTAATGATAACCCAA
Organism: Mus musculus; assembly: GCF_000001635.26. Taxonomy (NCBI): domain Eukaryota; kingdom Metazoa; phylum Chordata; class Mammalia; order Rodentia; family Muridae; genus Mus; species Mus musculus. The sequence goes on along the minus strand of NC_000076.6, from coordinate 71,079,708 downwards.
ACTTTCCAAATCTCTATGTTCAATTAGTTCTAGACAGATATCCGATATAGACATACATTTTTCCTCCATGGAAACTTCAGTTCCCATGAGCATAAAACTTACCCAGCTCAGAAGTGGGCTGAATAGGATATGCCCTGATGCCCGAGATCCATTACAGATGGGAAATATGGGGAACTATAGCTTTGATGATGGTTCATTCTCCCAGCTTTTTAGTGTGGAAGGGTAGGGCAGCTTCCATCTAGCATGGAGACAGACTCTCATGGGTCTTCCACTTAATCAAGAATGGGTAATCAATGAGATGTTGTGTCTCATGCTTCAATAATAATGCATCCCCGATGAGGCCTGGATGGGATTGTCTTTATCTTTGTGATCACAGCCCTGGTGCTTGAGGGTTTTAAATATAAACATTGAAACAAAGAAAGTCTTTTTAAATGTGTACATTATTATTATTATTATTATTTTTTATTTACAGCTGCAGCTGAAGGAAAAGGCCGAAGTGGGGAAGACTTTTTTCAGAAGGTGAGTGGCATTTTGCCCTTCTCTGGCTTGGGGGGTGTATAGGAAATCACCTTGTGTCTGCGGCTATGCTGGTTATGCCGGGCTGGTTTCTCACACCCAGGCCAACACCAACCTGTTCTACTCATCTGCTCTTGGCAGATGCTCAAACCGTGTCTGGCCTAGAGGTGGGTGGGCATCTCTCATGCTGTCCTTCTTTTTGGTGAGCAGAACATGGGCTGGGTTTTGTAACAAGTGACAGGATGTCTCTTCAGAAGTGCTTGCTCAAAGTCGGGATCATGCCCATTCTGTCTCCTCTGTCCCCTGAGTGTTCTGACCTTCAGTGAAGCCAGTTGGGCCCATCACACGCATAGCAAGGAGAACTATGGTCAGGTCCAGTTGTGAAGATGATGATGAGAAATTAGAATGCTAGTTGATGAACTTGAGTTCTCTTCCTCAGAAAGCCTTTGGTTTGGGAGGAGGCTTTTCCTTTTGAAAAGATGGGCTGGAGTCCACGGTTTTCATTCCTTTTCTCTTTGTATCACTGTGCTCAAACCCCTGCATCCGGATTTGGAGAGCACATTGGAAGAGACAGCCATGGAAGAGGAAGCCGGGTGTGTGGATGAGGTTAAATAATAATGGGGAGGGAACCGTTGGGAAGTCGTCTTTCTCTTGTTTTCCATACGGTCCATGTTTTGTGGTACGGGGAATGGGTGTCAAACTCATCATTCATCTGTGGCTCCATCCAGAAGTTTTAAAAGCTTCCTTATACCTGGGGCTCAAACTGTTTCTCCATTTTGAAAGTATCTACCTGTCATAGGCTGCATGCTGGAGAGAAGAAAACCAGCCAGGCAAGTGAGCCTACTGCCTTAGGGGACTACATGGTACCTGGTGTATATGTATATATATGTATATGTGTGCATATATATATATACATATACATATGCATACACATGTGTACACACACATAAATGTATGTATATATCCATCATATACACACACATGTATATATGTATCATATATGTATATCATATATATATCATATATGAAACATGTATACATAAATGTATATGTATACACACATATATGTATATATCATTCATATATCTGTATATCCATCTATCTGTCTGTGTCTGTCTATATATCTATATTCACACAGCTGTGTAAATGGAACCACATGTCTAAATCCAGGCATACATGTACTGCTCAGGCTCTTACTTGGAAGCACAGAAGCCACTCTTGTCTTCAGGTGAAAAGGTCTGCAGGTTTGTTGTGGGAGGGACTGGTGTCCTCAAAGCCTTTGAAGGCTCATGTTGGAAAAATCAATGTAATAAAAGGGAAATGTCTAAGTTTACTGGAAAGAACATGTCAGTGTTTGGACCAGACAGAAACAGAACCATGGCTCTTCTGCAGAGTAATGAGGCATGGAGGAGCTGTCACCTAACCATATACTCTGTAGTTTCCCATAGTGACATACCGGTGCTCCCACACATCTGTTTGTTTGAGACAGGATCTTATTCTGTAGTCCAGGATAGACTTAAACTCAAGGCAGTTCTCTTGTCTCCGAATCAGTGCTGGGATTGCAGGGGTGAGCTGGTACACCTGGTGGTCACTGTGTGTCTGTAAGGGGACATACATACCCTCTCTTCTAACTGTTGGGGTCTCTCTCTCTCTCTCTCTGTGTACGCGTGCTCGTGTGCGTGCCAAACAAACATTTAAACCCCTCTGTTTCCGAGACTCAAGTTCGATTCATCTGGAGATTTTCAGGCATTTTTCCTGGTCTGGAGAGGTTGGTTTTCTCCTTTATTGTGACCCTTCTTAAAGAGGGGAGGGAAGACGTTGTGCCACTTTGCATTGTGTGTTGTGGAGATCTATGTAAAAGTCATATTACACATGAGAGTACTTGCTGCAGTATGCTAAATTGCTCTGTGTCATCTTTTTCCAATTAGAAAAATAGGATATATTGTTTGGAATAGGGAATCACAGAAGCCTACAGAGCTTAAACTAGAATTTAACAAGAGTAAAGTTGGTCAAATGCTGTGTCTGTCAAGCTATCATGGTTACTGTCTTTCTGCTCCTTGCTGTCTAATCCCACAGAACTTCAGTTACTGCTTCTACCAAAGATGTGTTTGGTTTTCTTTCTCCTCTCTCTCTCTCTCTCTCTCTCTCTCTCTCTCTATATATATATATATATATATATATATATATACATACACACATATATACATATATATACATATATATGTGTGTATATATACATATATATACATATATATATGTATATATATGTATATATATACATATATATTCACACATATATATATCATACACATATATGTGTGTGTGATATGTATGCATATTTGTATATATGCATGTGGAGACCAGACATCTCCTAGCTCTGTGCCCATTATTTTCCCATACCATGCATGTTTTTTTGAAATGTTTTATATGCATGATGGGGTAAAAGACTTACTGTTCTGTCACTGGGAAAACGAGCAATTCCGCAGCTTAAGGAATGGATTCGGTGAGTTTGGCGGTCGGTGCAGACTTGGTTTTCTCTGGCCTGTAACATTCAAGGGGATGCTGTTCCAGATTTCTGGTTATTTTCTCCCATCTTACAGTGAGAGAGTTAGGGTTTCCATGGCTGAGAAAGAGACATCATGACCAAGGAAAACATGGCAGATACGGTGCTAGAGAAGGAGCTGAGAGTTCTACATCTTGATCCAACTTCAGTCAAGAGAGGACTATCTCTCAGGCAGCTAAAAGGAGGGTAACAAAGCCTACCCCCACAGTGACACACTTCCTCCAACAAGGCCACACCTCCTAATAGTGGCCCTCCCTGGGCAAGAACTACAGAGAGACTATTGAAATAATTTTGGGGGGCATTTTTGCCCCACACTTTCTCATTTAGCTCCCACATAAACAAATATCAGAATTTATTAACAAGCTAAATTGGGCAAGTTCTGAGACTATCCTAACCTACACCCCTGCAATAGCCCCTATGTCACTTGAAGTCTGGATCTTGCCCTGCATGCTTTGATTCATATGTGTCCTTAGGGTGAGCTTCTCTTTGTCAACTGCTCATGGTCCATCCTGCTTCATGGTGATCTTCTCCTCCACTCCCCTTTTCTCCTTATGGTCTCAGTCTGGGACTCCCCACATTTCAAGTGCCCCCTGCCCCCTGTTGTGCCTAGTCACAGGCTCTAGGCTTTTATCCTCCAATCAGAGATTGCTGGGGAGCATTCTCTACAGCACATTGTCAATACAGTGCCCTTGCCCAGACTGCAACCTGATCTTGGGGCACAGAACTCAGCATCTGAATACACGGCACACAGGACCAACCCCAACAAGAGACCCAAGTTCATGCCATGCAGCTGGATCGATCCTTAAAGGCATGGGACAGTTGTGTCCCTGTTTGAATCTGGCTGCCACCACGTGCAGGCGTGAGCTCAGAGTGGATGGGTCTATTAAGGTATAGCATGCTGTGTCCTTGAAGCCAGGCCTGAACAGGAAGTTAAACATAACCACAAATAGGGCAAAGAGTGAGAGGAGACAGCTGGGGGTGGGGGGGCAGGCATCTGGAGCAAAAGAAAAGGCATTCTGCAAATGCTTCCCACCAAAAGCTAAATGGTTAGGAAGACGTGTGGTTCATGTGCAGAGCCATCACATGTACATTTTTTGTGTCTCTGGGCTGTTGGAGCGCACATAGGAAGCCCCAACCCCATGAAGAGTTTGTTTTCTCTCCACTCTAGAGTCTAGCTATGTAGGGTTGAGGGTGCAGACAGGGTCTATTCGAGGACCCCGGGGTAGGGTCTGATCTATGTCAGTCTTCTCATTTGCTGAAGTGTCATCTGCGCATCAGCTGATGCCTGTTGCATCTCCATGGGGCTTTCTGGTTTTGTACATCAGTGTCTAAACTTCCCTCCTTTGCTAAGGACACATTTTTATTTTGGTTGGGGTTACTGTTGCTGTGATGAAACATTGTAACTTAAAGCAACTCTAGGGCGAAGGGTTTTTTTCCCCCCTTACATTTCGACACCACTGTTCATCATTGACAATGGTCAAAGCAGGAGCACACAGGGCAGGAGCCTGGAGGCAGGGGATGATGCAGAGGCCACGGAGGGATGCTGTTTTACTGGCTTGACCTTTCTTCTTCCAAGAGGAGAGCAGCAGAGTGCAGTCACCATCAAATCGTAGCAAAACCAAACTCCAACAGGATAAATAGCCCCACGTGCAGTGTCTGGGATTCAGTCACAGTCTTCTGAGCTCCTTTGAAGGCTTTGCCACCCGTACACACAGCTTGTCTTATAAGTTCAGGCTGGCTCCCCTCCATGGCTACTGTGGTCCTTGGCTGTTGTCCCATGGTACTGGGATCTCCAAAGGGCTGAGGGCTCTAGCTTCTCTAATAGCCTCTCCTGGGCTCTATTCAAAGACTCCTGATCTTTCACCTGGTACCAAGCTCAATTTCTCTCTATGATGAACTCAATCTTGGGGCTTCAGCTGCCACTGAGGCTGCACCTCACCAATGGCTTCTCCTTGCCTCTCATAGTGCTGAGCCTCAGCTCCTTTCCACGACCCCTTCCTGCCTTTAAAACCAGTACAACCTGGGAGACTCTTCCATAGACAGAGTTCAGCTGCCAGTACTAGGCACAACTTTGGCCTAACGCAGCTTCCATGTGCTAACCCTGAGGTAACATTCCCAAGAAGATTTCACCTCTGGGATGCAGGTCTCTTCTTAGTCACAACTGATTCTTTAACCACAGCTGACCAGCATCCATTGTCCCAGCGAAGCCAAGGCTTTACTTCAGTAGCGTTGGTCTGTTGTTGTTAATCCCACCTAATTCTTCAGGCCCAGCTGAATTCTTAGTTCAGAATGTCAAACAGCCCTGATAGTCTTGGTTTCTCTCTGAACTCTCACAAGCCAGGCCTCCATGGTGTGCATTTCTCTCAACATTTCCAGACTCCTTCAGAACAGCTCACCAAGCGTTGAACACTCAATGGCTTTTCTAGCCCTGAGTTGCAATGTCCTTCCACAGTCCTCCCCAGAATATGACCAAGTCTGTCACAGCAACCTCCTATCATCCTGGTGCTAGTTTCCCTCTTAGTTAGGGTTACTGTTGTGCTGTGGTCAAACATCATGGCCAAAGGCAACATGGGTAGGAGAAGATCTGGTTTTCTTGTATTTCTACATCACAGTTCATCACTGACGGCAGGAATTAATGCAGGGCAGGAACTTGGAGGCAGGAGCTGATGCAGAGTTATGGAGGAGTGGTGCTTACTGGCTTGCTCATCATGATTTGTTTGGCTTGCTGTTTTATAGTGTCTGGATCACCATCCCATGGTGTACCACCCCCTTCAATGGGCTGGGCCTCACTTATCAATCCCTAATAGAACATAGACTTGTCTGATATTAAGGAGGTGATTTCCCAGTTGAGATACCCTTTTCTTAGATGATTATAATGTGGGTCAAGTTGATATAAAAGTAGACAGCACATTCTTCATACAAGACTAGGGGCCCACCCTATTCTCTGTGGTCACATGCGGTGATTTTAACTCACTACATCCGTCAGTGCCCTGTATCCGAGTAAGCTGCTGGGGGTGAAGGATTCAATGTATATCATCCTGGAGGAAAGCTTAAACCTCTTCACCTTCTAATGTAGGAAATGATTCTGTAGAAAAATTTACTGTCACAGAGAAATAGACCAACACAGTAAAGTGTTGTTTATTAAATGTATATATTCTGTTTGATTGACATATTTCAATTGCCTGTCATTTATTATTTTTTTCTATTGCCATCGTTGCAAGTCATCTCTAAAAAAATGTAATCAATCTGAGAAAGGAAAAGACTTAAACTATGATCCCATACATTATATTGAAATAGAACCGTAGATGTAATCTTCATCTTTTTGCTCACATATATGAAAGTGACTTTCAGTATTTTCTGGGTAACAGGGCTATGGATTAAACTATTTGCATAAGGTGTACACTGTGCACTCTCTCTGTGTGTGTGTGAGTGTGTGTGTGTGTGTGTGAGAGAGAGAGAGAGAGAGAGAGAGAGAGAGAGCTTGCTTTGCAACGTTCTCTAACAATTATGTCTTTCATTCTTTGGCTCTGTCTATTCTTTACAAGGGAGGGAGTGGCTCAGCTTATCAGTGGTCTCTCTAGTTTGTTCTCCACGCCTAACAGCAACTTTCATCTCGGCACATGGAAGTGATCTTCCAGGTTGTTTTCTTCCTTGTGGGTTTTTTCCTTTGGGCCGTGGTTCATGGCTTACTCATTGTCTACCCCGTTTCCTCTTCATCTTTTTTTTTTTCCTCTCTTCTTGTGAAAAATGATCCCAATCAGCCCTTTCTTGGCAGGAAAGTGTGTTACAGTGTATAAGGTGGGGATGGATTCGGGGATGTCTTTCCAGTGTGACTCATCAAAGCCAAAGGCTCTTAGGTACTTGGGTCTTGATGGCTGATGAAGATGACGTCCACTTAGCATCTCTGTGGCCTTTGATGGGATCCCCAGGGCTCCTCTGCACGGGGCTATGCACTGCAACACCCAAAGCACACATCACATATTTTAAACAAAGGGGTATTTTTTTTTTATTTGTAATCAGATATTGGATGTTTCTTTGGAAATTGACCAATAAATTGTGCCCTGGCCTAGGGCTAATGGCATAACTAACTTGGAAGAGATACTCCTCGGTGGCTAATATTATACTGTTATCACCCTAAACTCCTGCCCTTTAGGAAAAAAGATTGCTTTTGGTATTTTTTGAAACTACAAAGTTAAAGAGTGTGGCCTTCTAGAGGAAAAATTGCTTCAAGGAAAGCTTAGTCCCCTGTACCCCAGAATGGATAGGTCAATTGTCTCAGCTGAGACAACCTTAGTCTTTAGTTGGAAGGGTAGTAGAAGTGATAAAATTCATGGTGTCTCCTCCACTGGCCATTCATTGTTCTGTAAGTGTTGGAAGCCTGACCCTCCTTTATTTTGTCTTATCATTTAAAAGCGTATCCAGTTAACTGTGATTTACAAAGCCAACTTTTCAAATGCTGAGTCTTTATGCTTAAACGTACTCTTTTTTTTTTCTTTTAGATTTGTGGGTGGAATGGGGACATCCTCATGGAGACAGGGGTCAGGGAGGAGGTATGGGATGTGGAACAGTTGCGGGGTGGACCAGAAGGGGAAATAAATAGATATATAAATAAATACATAGATAAATAAAAGATAAAAAAGAAAAAAATATTCATGAAATGTTCAAGAAAATGGATAGGCTAGAGGTCATCCTGCAAAAGAAAATAAAACAGACTCTGAAAGAAAACAAAAAGTATCTGTGTGTCTTTGTATGGCAATGCATGTAGGGTGCAGTAGCTGCAGAGTCCAGAAGAGGGCCTCAGATCCCTGGAGCTGGGGTATTAGGAGATTAGGAGCTGCTGGCCATGGGCACCGGGGACTGAACTGGGCTTCTCTAGGTGAGCAGCAAGTGTTCTAAACTGCTGTGTGATCTCTCCAGTGCCCATTGATACTGTTTTTATCTCTCTCTGTCTCTGTGTGTGCACTTACGTGCACGCACAAGTGCATGCATGCATGTGAGTGTGTGTGTGGCCAACACACAGAGAAGTCAGTACATTAAATATTTCTGTTTTCCTTAATAATGGTTCAGGGGGAACATCTTATTATTTTATGCTTCTCTAAGTAACTTGACCCTTGAATTAAGTGATCAAATATCCTGGTTGTTATTGTCTGATGTCGAATATGTAGCACTTGTGGCTTTTCTAAACCAGCTCTTTGGCAGTTTAGAAAAATTTATTCGGATGTACATTCTTTCCTGAAAAAGAGTGGTCTCGGATATTTTCGTGGTGGAGAAATGGACTTGGGAATGTTTCCTTCATTTTTTTTTTGTCCCCTTCATCCCCAGTGAAGTGAGACCCATACGTGAATGCCTTCCTTTCCTTTGCGTTGACTGAGGAGTTTGTCAGTGTAGGTGACCATTGATCGCCCACAGTTTCTGTTGTTTGTTATCACCATGACAACAGACTGGACAGGTGTAATGTGGATCCTCCCCCCCCCCCCCAGTTTCCTTTTGACTTTCTTTCCTGAGTTTTCCATTATTTATTTTGGAAGATGATTAAGACTGTATTTCCCATGAGCCTAGTTACTCTGGAATTACTGGGGAACCTTAATATCCCTTGAATAAGAGAGCAAGAAACTTTGGGGGCTTGGCGTTGTTTTTGTAAGTTAAGTAGATCTTCTCTGGTGGTGGGTGCTGTTGGGAGCCATGTGGTGTGGCCTGTTCCCCAGCTCTGGAGGTTTGGAGAGGCCAGGCTCTTCTTGGCTCTAGCCAGCTCTTGAGAGGGAGGTATTGGCAAACTTGAGGCAGTGATTTTTTTCTCAGGGCTTGATGGGAACATGGCTGTGAGTTTCTTCCTATTTGAGTACTTCTCTGTTTATGCTTTTTGTCTCCTGATAATGAGACCTGTTCTTTTGTAAGAAAGGAATCCTAAATCCCTTGTGTCTGATGGGTCTCTTGGGAATGCTAAAGAAGAGGCAAAACTGACTTCCACAAAGCTTGACTCTGAGGGACCAGGCCCTTAGCTGGATTGAGAGGGAGAGAGCGAGCGAGCTGGTTTCAAAGCTGAACTCACAGACACTGATGTCGTTGTCCTTGGAAGCCATGACTGTGGAGAGAAAGGGGTTCCCATATGGCTCCTGTCCTCGAGAAGGAGATTGTAAATGTCACACATTAGGCAGGAAACGTAGGGGAAATGTAGGACATGATCTTTTTTTCACTCTGGAGACTTCAAGGCTTCCTTGAGGCCCATGGTTTGAATAGGATTTTGATTTTCAGAGACGGCCTCCTTTAGGAAGGGAGTGTCTTTGGTGCAATTGGTGTGTTGAGGGAAGGAAGGCCTTGTGGCTGGGCTGCTGGGCAGGGTTTAACGGGGTTATGGTGTCTTCTATACCCATAGCCCCATAGTGTCTAAAGGAGGCTCTGGGCTCTGTGGAAAGACATCTTTGCAAAAGAATCAATGGGAACCTTTGCAGAGGCAGGGATACCCCTTCATATATATATATATATATATATATATATGTATATGTATGTATGTATATATATACACACACACACATATACACACATATACACACATATACACACATATACATACACATATATACACACACATATATATGTGTATGTGTGTATATATAACATGTTAAACTTTATAAAATGATTTCATGTGGCTAATAATGGCCTCTGGTTTTTCCCTGTAAAGTCATAAGGATGAGAGGAAGGATTCGAATCCAGAACTCAGCAGATCATTTGTTCCATGAGCTGTTTCCTCAGAAAGAGTAAAAAATTGAAAACGGTTACAAATGCTGTTGTGGCTTAGTCCTGTAACCCCCACACTTGGTTGGCTAAGGCAGGGGAATTGCTGTAAGTTCCAGGCTAGCCTAGGCTATATAGTGAACACTAGGCTAACCTGGACTACAGTGTCAGACCTTGTCATAGAAAACAAAACAAAACAAAACAAAACAAAACAAAACAAAACAACAAACAACAAAAAATTCAAACCAAACCAAACCAAACCAAACCAAACCAAACCAAACCAAACCAAACCAAAAAAACCCGAAAAGAAACAAAACAAAACCACAAACCAAATCAAATCACTCTTCAAGATGACCAGATACTTGGCCATACAGTTTGCTTTTCCAATACTTACGGCTGTTGGATCTTGAGCCCAGGAACACAGGCCTGCTGGGAAGATCTTCTGCCCTGACTCCTTTATTAGCTTGGGGTTAGGAGCACATAAATACTACTCTCCCGAAGAACCATGGCAGTCTCAGCAAAGATTATTTTTTTAATGAGGTTTTACAACACGGGTTCTCAGCTATTGTGATACCTTTATTATATTTTGGATCATAAAATGGCCAAGTTCAGAATGATGTCTATAAAATAAATGTTACCGTATTTAATTTAAGTTCTGATCTTTGTGTGATATGTCACTTAAAAATGTATTTTCAGGGCGGAAAAAAGTCAAAAGTTTTGGCTGCTGCAGTTTATTTCTGGCCCCGTTTTATGGAAAGGAAACAAAACTTTCTGAGAAATGGATACGAATAATTTAGATTTGGCAAGGTGTGGGAAATTGGGTTCTGTTTGTAGGATTAAGGAACTGTTGGCTATCACTTTAGCATATGTTACAATTAGCATTAAACCACCAGTGTAATGATAAATGCACACGAAGAGGCAAGGCCAAGAGCCTTTGAGGTCCAGGAGCTCTTGCGGGGAAGGATCTTCCAGCTCAGTCACCGACAGGAATTCATGTTGTAGCTCTCCCACTTCTTCAGTCCTGGTGTTAAAGCTCAGAGGGAACTTGAAACCTCAAAGCTTTGTTTACAAGTCTGCTCATAAGATTTTAACCTCCTGAGGCTCCAAGGGAAGGTTCCGGCTCTGTTGTCCTGGTAGAAAAACGTGGATGGGCATTGGTTCTTTAAAAGGAGGTCAGGCGACTTTAAGCCAGGGTTGGGAGGCACTGGGATGGAATGTGGGTAACAGGCAGGGACAGAGCTACACTCAGGTGTATCACCAGTATCAATAAAAGTGATTCTGGAGTCTCGTGCACTATTAATTATATATAATGATATACCTTATTTATTGCTTGTATGTCCTTTACTTATGACTTAAACTCTCTGTTCAGCTTTATTCCATAAAATTTAATGTTTCAGATATGGAGAGATAGCTTCGTGGGTGAAGCACATGTTGTGCAGTCTGAGGACTGGAGCTCTCGAATGCTGAGAACCACTCGAAGCCTGGGCAGGCATAGTGGCTCCCTGTCACCTGAGGAGGCAGAGATAGGAGCTTCCGGGAGCAATCTGGACAGCCAGACTAGCTGCTCAGAGATCTCTGGTTTCAAATGAGAGACCCTCCTGCAATCCATCTAGTCTCTGTTTGGGGACCTAGCACATTGCTCTGTGCATCTGGTTAGGACTAAGGGATGTCGGTGTTGTGTGGGACCTCAGAGAGTTCCTCGGTTACTGGATAGATGGGGAAAACAGGACGTTGGAACTGAAGCCAGTTGCCCAAGTTGTGAACAGACGGCTGCTCTGTGGCTCTTCTGCATAAGGCCTCTTCTAGGTCATTCATATCTTCCCCAAATCCACACGCCTTTTCAAGGAGAAAGGTGATCTCACCTCTGTCTTCTTGTTAACCGGAACACGCAGCACTTAAAGATCGATACTAGAAGTGCTACGAGTCTGATCAGTTCTGAGCCCCCTCCCAACACATACACAAAGGTGCCGTGGGCCCCTTGAGAGGCCATGGTGCGAGTCAGGGTCTGTGAAGTAGGTTGTTTATAGCTTGGATGGTCCAGAGACAGGGATGCTGCATTGAGGTAGGAGCCACAAGATCTGGCCTTCAGCATTAAAACAGCCAGTGGCTGCAGAGTGTAGGACCGGCCCTGGAAGACCTGGGTGTCAGCTCTCTTGGAAAAAAAAAAAGGTGTAATTTCTTATAGATCTGGGAGCAAAATGAGCTGACACAATGCTCTCATGCCAGGTTTTTAAGCAGGAAGGTATAGTAACAAACCTAAGTGGAGGTTTGACTGACAGAAGACAATAGAGTTTGCATCTTACAGACAAAAGATGGTGGAACAGCTGCCAGCATCATGGGACGAGGCCCTCCTCTGAACACATGTGCAGTTCTAGAATACATATGGCAGCTTGTCTCACGGTAGGGTTGAGTTGGTTGTGTCTTGTATTTTGAGGATCCTATTTTCTTGATTCTTCTGTCTCATTTGCTGCTTTGATTTTCTTTAAAATCTATTTTTCTTTTGCAATACTGGGGATCGGACCCAGGACTTTGTATAAGATAGCATGTGCTCTACTATAGGGTAATACCCTAGAATCAATTTGTTTCTATTTAGATGTCTATATCTTACGTTTTTGGGGCAGACAGGTTTTTATTACCTATAGATATTCCTTTTGTCCTCCTCTCTCACCTCCCCTTTCTCCTGCTAATGACATGGTAAACTCACATGTAACAGGTAGTTGGTTACCTTAAGGGCCTTACTCTGTTGATCCTATCTTGCGCTCGCTGGACTGGCCAGCAGTAACGATGCTGCAACAGGGTCCTTCTGCACACGTTTATTGGGAGAGCTTGATTGCAGAGGCGAAGAGACCCCGAGCCCAGAACTGGTACTGCTTATATAGGCCTAGGAGAGGCGTGTCTCACACCCGGATTGGTTATGCACTAAGCCTCATTTGCATGTTCCTCATCTGATTGGCTACTCCCAAAGCCTCATTATCATGCCCGGGCCAGGCAGTGTCTTTGCAAAAACCTTTACTGCATATGTACACATTGGTTGTTTGTCCAAACTTATGCGTGGTGGCCAGCAGTAGTCAGTGCCACTCTGCTACGGCACATGTGGCTTCCCACAATCCTATATCGTGAAGTATGAAATCCTCCGGGACAGAAAGGCTGTGGCTTAATTAGGATGGACTGAAGGTACCAGGACAGACTGAGATTCATTTTTTTTATAGATTTATTTATTTATTATATGTAAGTACACTGTAGCTGTCTTCAGACACACCAGAAGAGGGCATCAGATCTCATTACAGACGGTTGTGAGCCACCATGTGGTTGCTGGGATTTGAACTCAGGACCTCTGGAAGAGCAGTCAGTGCTCTTAACCGCTGAGCCATCTCACCAGCCTGAGATTCATTTTTAATGCAAGAATAATTATGTTTGCAGAATGGGCTAAACAGACAGTATAAGTGACTTGTCCAGGTATGGCTATTTATCTCTGTAGCTCAGGAAATGGTTTGCATATTAGCTGCAGTATCTGTCACTCTGGCTCCTTGAGCATTCCATGTTTAACCTTTTGGTCTGGAGCCCTTGACTGGTAATGGGAGTCACCCACAGGCTGCTCAGGGACTTCTGTGACCCACTGGGTTGGGTACAGGGCCATAACCAATATCATCATGCAAGCTCTTTGTTAGTATTGAATAAGGACTGTTCTGTTAGACGTGTGAAGGACTAAGGGTGTGTGTACTGTTGGTGGACAGTGTGGATATCAGTGATGTCACTGATAATACAGGCCTGGTGGACTAGGGGCACCAAGTAAGTCAGTGCTGTGGTGCTCTCAGGGAGCTGCTTAAACTGTGGAACAAGGGTGACCTGGAGACTTTGGGGAGGTATGCATGAAGACAAAGAGGCACAAGAATCTTTGTAAGATGCCCTAGAATGAAGAGGATCAGCAGGAGCGAATTAGGGGTGACTACTGTCTCTCCTAAAAAATTGCAGGCGCATGACAGCTATCGGAGAGCTATTTTTCGATGGCAAAGCAGAATTCTATCTACTACGTTGACTTCGAAGTCCAGATAGGAGTGTTAGAGACAACATTCAGGGGAGACCGTGACGATGGAAGTTGTATCTTACCAGGAGTGAATGGATGCCCAGGGGCAGCAGAGGATATGCACAGAGTTGCCTATGAAGATGGATTTTATTTTCTTAGTCACCTCTTTAATCGTACAGAAAATAACAAATGTAATTATTTAAGGTAAATAATGACGAGAGCTTTCAAAAGGCCATTTGGGAAAACAATGGCTAAAGTTAGACCGTGCTTAGCAATAGGGTGCTGGTCTTGTATGCATGAAGCCCTAAATCTAATCTCTAGTCCTGCCCTCTAAGGAGGGAGGGAGGGGAGAAAGGGGCAGGGAAGGTGGAGAGCATGGTGTTGTTTATTCTTTGCACAGATGGAATCTGAATTGATATCACTGAAGTCATAGTCACAAGGAGAAAGCTTCATTTATTTGACTCTTGTTATCTCCTCCATCCATCTTCCTGTCTTTCTGCTTCTCTTCCCTCTTTTGGTCTGGATGTCTCTGAGATACTGATCATGTCTCACTGTGAGTAGGCACAGCATGCGGGGCACCCAGAGTTCACAGACAACAAAGTCGCCTCGTTCAAAGAGCCTATGTGTCAGCCAGGGAGCAGCAAGGGCTAGGGTTTGTGGCACAGGAAGATGAGAGTGCCCAGTGACTCCACATACCAAGGGAGATAGAGCTTACTGTCCTGAAAGCACACAAGTTGGAGAAAGCCAAGGATGGCTAGCCCAACAACAGGGTTTGTTCTCCCATGATGCATCAGCATTGGCATGGAGTCACAGGTCTGTAGTAGCCCTAGAATCCTCCTCCTCTTCCCCTCTCTCCGTTCTCCTCCCCATTCAATTGACAAATACACAGATTGATGCTTATCAGCATGATGCTCTGATTGGTATCTGTAAATGCTGAGATATGGTAAAGTGAAGCTAGCCGATCCTTCCTATGTTTATGTGGCAGAACAGTTAAGATGTACTCTTGGCAATCATTGAGCTGCGGCACATTAACTGGGGTGTCACCATGATGCATGGTGGATCTGAGCCTATTTCTCCTGTCTTACTAAAACAACATTTTAAAGCTAGCGATCCGGCTCAGTGGGCAGAATGCTTGCTTAGCATGTCTAAAGTTCCATGTCCAATCCCTAGCACCATGTAAGCTGGGCAGATTGGTGCTCACATGTAATCCCAGCGCTCAGAGGCAAAGGCAAGGAGAATCAATAGTTCAAGGCCATCCTCAGCTACTTGGCAAGTTTGAAGCCAGCCTGGATTACGTAGGATCCTATCTCAAGACAAATTTTAAAAATTCTAATTGTTTTTGTGTACAAAAGTTGGGAACAGAGATTTCCTCTCAGTTTCGGGTTGAAGGTTCAGCTCACTGGGTGTTTGCATGGTGTGAGAGGCACGTAGTCCTCCTGTGTTTTCCAAGGCTCTGATTCTCCTTGGACTTCTCAGTAAGTTGGGTAATGAGATCTTTGATGATGGGTGCCTGCCACCAAAATTAAATCCAATTAATCTTGTTGAACATGATACTGAGAAACAGGGTCAGACCTAGCAGGGGGCTTCTTTTTAGCCCCATATCTCACACCCAGTTCATGGCTAAGTAAGATCTGGACAGGAGTGGCCATTTTTCATTAAAAATTAGCCAGAATGCTCCTCTGTTCCCTTCTCTGTTGACAGCAATGTCTCGTGAGCTAAGCAGCCTACAGATCCCATAAAGGATTGAATTGAAGAAAGACTCCAGCCTACACTGTTGTGGTGGATTGAATATGCTTGGCCCAGGGAATGGCACTATTAAGAGGTGTGGTCTTGTTGAAGTGGGTGTGGCCTTGTTGGAAGAAGTGTGTCACTGTGGTTGTGGCTTTAGGACCCTTTTCCTAGCTGCCTGAAACCTAGTTTTCTCCTAGCAGCCTTCAGATGAAGATGTAGAACTCTCAGCTCCTTCTACACCATGCCTGCCTGGATGCTGCCATGTTACTGCCTTGATGATAATAAGCTGAACCTCTGAAGTTGTGAGCCAGCCCTAATTAAGTGTTGTTCTTTATAAGAGTTGCTTTGGTGATGGTGTCTCTTGACAGCAGTAAAACCCTAACTATGACAACTATACGTGTTGCTGTTTTTCTGTCTACTGTTGATGCCTGTGTAGTTACAGTGTGACACAGTTATCCTTCCTATCAGCAACAACATCCATGTGGACTCTTTGGATACTAAGTGGTACCGGTTGTATAAAAAAGAAGCTGATAAAGTGTGTGTGTGTACCAAAAATGTTTGCCTACAAACAGGCTGCCATGGGATAATCAACCATCCATAGTTTCCAGAGAAGGGTATAGTTAAACTTCTTTATAGGCTGAAGTGTTATAAGCCAAATTAGAATCCAAAGAATCACCTTCCTTTACTACTGAGGATCTACACACACACACACACACACACACACACACACACACACACCCCTACATACCTGTTGAATCATAACTTGCTTATTATAGCCATGGGATAAGAAGGCACTCAGCAGTGCTTGCTGAATGAGTGAAGGAAATGATACACTCACTCATTAAAAATGTTGAGTTAGAGGAGATGGCTCAGTGGGTAAAATAGATAGACACAAGTTTGGGGACCAGAGTCTGGCTTGCGTTCTCTCTCTCTCTCCCTCTCCCTCTCCCTCTCCCTCTCCCTCTCCCTCTCCCTCTCCCTCTCCCTCTCCCTCTCCCTCTCCCTCTCCCTCTCCCTCTCCCTCTCCCTCTCCTTCTCCCTCCCTTCCTCCCTCCTCTCTTTCTTTCTTTCAAGATTTAATTAATTAATTAATTAATTAATTAAATGTATATGAGTACACAGTTGCTGTCTTCAGACACACCAGAAGAGGGCATCGGATCCCACTACAGATGGTTCTGAGCCACCGTGTTGTTGCTGAGAACTGAACTCAGGACCTCTGGAAGAGGTCCATCTCTCCAGCCTGAGTCTGGGTTTCTAACATCCCTGTAAAAACCAAGAGTGGTGGTGCATGCCGGAAACCTCAGCACTAAGGGATGGTGGTGCCGGGAGAGATAGACCCCCTCATGTTCACAGGGACAGACTTAAAATTGAGCCTAGGTACAAAACTATTGAGTAGAAAAGGCAAGTTGTGAAGTTGCAGGGGTGTCACAAGTTTGTGCTAGCATAGAAGTAGCCAGGGCTCCAAAATGCTGGCATTGCTCTGTGAATAAACCCCACTTACCCTAAGCTGGTACTCAAATTTGTTAATTACCTAGTGGTAAAACCTGCCTGGAAGAGTGGCTGAGAATATCTGTGCTCTGTGATGTGATCTGGGCTCTAAGCTTCCTGGGTAACTGGAAGCTTCTTAGCTCCGAGGCTCTGAGGCTTCCAGGGTCAAGAGCTGAATTCTGTTCTGTGTAGATCCCAGCCCATCTTCCCTGCAATGTTTATTCAGTCCATGTGTGCTGTGTTCTAGGACATAAAACAATGATGCTTAGTCAGGGAGAGGAGAAGGTCACAGAAATGATTTCGAGGCTGGCTTTCTTCCTGGAATGTTGTGGGACTTTTCCTGTAACAAGTTCCTGGTGATTTGAGGACATCTGCAGACGTTGTGTTCAGACTCTGACTTGCAGTTCTTGGTTCAGGGCAGCCGCTGCACGCATCCTGTGTCTGACCATGCAAACCTCTATCATGGAGATCACCCAAGCCTCGTGTGCTCTAGAAATGTGGGCCTTTCCTCCTTATCTTTCTTACACCTTCATGCCTACAAGTGTCATTTACTAGTATGTGGGTCAACCAGTTGTCCCTTCCTTAATGCCAGTGAATAAAATTTTGTGCTTCTTACCCCTTTAATCAAACCATGACTTAAAGATAAGCTGATTTTCCCACTGTAAACTGGGATATTGAGGTCTCTGTTCTTGGTTGGGCCACTGAATGTTTTTGTGACATTTCACAGACAAGTTGGGACATGAACATCCAAGGGAGGGATGGTGTCCTTAACTGCATGGCAACTATATGCACCTTAGAGAGTTTGGCTATATGCCAACTGATTGTGTACTTAGTTTGGGGCTCTCTGATTGCAGTACTCCTCACTGTCTTCTTGTGTCTCACATTTGCCAAGTAGTCTAGCTGTTTCCTGAAGCAACTCCCTCTACGGTTGTCAATCACTACCAGACCTTCAGAGGCATCTTCAATTACATTCACGTCTGAGCAAGGCTAGGCAAAGTTGGACTGCATGATTCTGGCATTCATAAAGTCAACTCTGAATTGCAGAAATGTAGTTATTTATTTATTTTTTATTTTTAAAAGTATTGTTTAAGGTTTATTTATTTTATCTATATAAGTACAGTGTAGTTGTCTTCAGACACACCAGAAGAGGGCATCAGATCCATTACAGATGATTGTGAACCACCATGTGGTTACTGGAAATTGAACTCAGGACCTCTAGAAAAGCAGTCAGTGCTCCTAACTGCTGAGCTATCTCTCCAGCCCCAGAAATGGAGTTTTATACGATACCATCTTAAACCCTTTTCCAGAAAGGGACTGGAAATGGTTTAGGAATTGACAAAGAGACAAAGACTGAAGACGTAGTGCAAAAAAGAGGGACAGCTAGACATACCTCGTGGTGAGGGACAGAAAGTTTGCACAAACATCCCAAATGCCATCCAGGGCTCAATCAGAAACCTACAAGACTCTGGGGTGCAGACTGTGGAAGACAGGACCAGTGGCTTTGGAAGACCACAGACTTGACGTTGCTCAAGCTTGGAAAGGCTTCTGTTAACTTTCTTGAGGAGATGCTGGGGTGCAGGGAGTAGAAGCCCTCCATAGCAGGCAACCCATCAACCTAGACTTGCCTTTTACTGGGTCTTTGTTTTTCCATTTAATTATATTTCTAAGACAGGGTTTTATGTAACTTAAACTAGTCTCAAAATTGCTATGTACCCAAAGGTGACTTCGAACTGTGGATTTTTTTTTTTTTTTTTTTTTTGCTTCTGCCTTCCAAGTGATGGGATTACAGGTCTTGTGTTATTACACCCAAACCCAGGGCTTCATGCATACTGAGCAAGCACTGTACCAGCTGAGTTACATTCCCCTGCCCATGAGTCTTGTTCTAAGTGTAGGATGTAATAGACGTGTTTCTTTGCATTATGTACTCGGATGCTTTGTGCTTATCTAAAAGGGAAAAATAAAAACTCATAATACTGCTCACAACCCACCCAGGACCACAGGACAATGGGGCCACTAGAACCTATACATCTACCACAGTTGTGTAAGAGAGTTCTGTAAGAAGGATAGCTTGCATAAGAGAGTTAGTGTGTGTGTGTGTGTGTGTGTGTGTGTTTAGCTCTTGGAGCCCACAGTTTACCCTTTCTCATATTAGCTTGGTCAGAGTGCAGTGCATGGACCCACCTACTCCCAGGCCTGGGAGCCTCTGGTTTTCATTAAAGACATGTGTGTTCCAGGCAAGCTGTGTTTGTGGCATTCCACAGCCAGTGCCTTTCAAGACTCTGGGGAGGTTGTCCGTCCAGAGCCACCTGAGCGTGCTTGAAACAACTAGATAAGAACAGTATTTTCTTTCTTGGACTTTTAAACATTGTTAGTCTTTGAAACTGTAATTGAATTGAACTTGTTATTGTTGTTCAGAAGGTCAGCCTTCTAAGAAGAAAATGAAGCTGTCTTGCATGTAAAGACTTTAGAAACCTGAGAATCCTTCTGTGTCTTTTCAATATTAGAAATTTAAGTTAAGAGCAATTGTGTAGATTGCCAGCTTATACCACTGTAACATTTAGCATATGTTCAAATCATTAATAAGGTTCTACATACGCTTTAACCCAGAGGCAAAAATTATTTGTGAACATTGATTTCATTTTTTAATCATCTGTACTTGTGTGTGTGTGTGTGTGTGTGTGTGTGTGTGTCTGTGTGTGTATGTGTCTGTGTGTGTATGTGGGTGTCTATGTGTGGGTGTGTGCACACAAATGCAGGTGCCTGCAGAGGCCAGAAGAAGGCACCAGATCCATTTGAACTGGAGTTACAGATCATTGTGAGCCACCTGACCTGGGTGCTGGGGACCAAACTTGAGGGCTTCTGTGAGATCCATCTCCACTTTTAACTGCTGAGCCATCTCTCCAGACCACACAGTTATTTTTAGATGTCAACTCTTTTTTTCTCTCTCGATTTTTAAGATTAATTTTTAAAGTGGATGTACAAAGAGATGGGTTTGGTTGTGATGTCTTCATATATGTGTGTATGTATGGACAAATGTATGTCAGTATAGCAGGCCCTCCTCCAGCCCCTGCTGCTTTTTTGCTGTCCCATCTCCCGCTTCTCTTTGTTAGTTCTTCCCTTCTGCTTCTTTGTGATATATCGAGGTCATTACCTTTCTCTCACTTCCTCCCTCTCACTTTAGATTTCATCTTCCCTCTCGTTATGCCCCTTCTATGTTCACGTCAAAAGCATGTGTATTTAAATTTAAGTGCAAGGAAGCATGCACCGTAAGGAAACAGATGGATCTGGAGATGATTATATTAAGTAGAATAAATGTCAATTCCTCACAGTGAGAATTCTCCAAGTATCATTAGGGTTTGTATTCTGAAGAGTGTCACTGTGGTGTTTGGACCGAAAGTTCACTCTCCTCTCTGCCACCCCCACCCTCATGCTCTTGGCTGCAGCCACTGCACCTCTGTCCACAGACGGGAGGCTAACAGCAAGCTTTCTTCTCCAGGAGGGAAGGGCACACACTTCGAACCTCGGCCGTTCCATTGGCAGGTGTTTATTTTTCCAGGATGACTGAACGTGCTTTCAGAAATTGCCAGGGGTTGCTAGGCAGACTTCAACAAACACAGAGGCCATCGCTGGCCTGCTGCCTGGCAGGTTTCTCAAGCCAAGTGGTTTTGTGACCCTGGCTTGAGAAGGCAGCGTGCCCTCTTTCTGTTTGAACCTGGAACCCCGTGATGCCTTTTGCCAGCTCTCCGGTGGGCATTCTGAGGCAGTTGTGAAGTTGAGGTTAGTTCCCCCAGGGGACCAGCTGACTGACTTTAAAGGAAGGGCATACTGTCATTGTTCAGGATTTCGGGCCGGTTCCCTTGGCCCTCTCAAAGGTGACGAGAAACTGTCTAGAGTAAACCTGTCTCTGAGTCAGCACTGGCTCTGTTCCCGTGTGCTGCCCTCCAGGGATCAGTGGCCTGTCCTGCTGAGCATTCCCTCAGTCTGTCTTCCTCTCTTGCCTGGCAAGGGGAAGAAGTCGTTAGACACCCCTGTGCAGACAGTGTTTACTGCAGTGAGCTTTCTCCATTAATTCAGAGCAATGCTTGAGATACTGGAGTAACACAGGGTTTTTTTTTTTTTTTTTTTTTTTTCTGGACTAGCGATTAGATGTAAGAATGGTGTATCTACAAGTCTGCCCGTTGTAGACTTTGACTGTCTGTGGGTCTGTCTGTTTTGGCTTCACTGCCACCAGAGCAACTTCTCTTGAGGATGGCACCACGCCATTTATTAACAAATACACACTATTCCTGAAGGCTGGCTGTTTAAAAGACAGCACCTTAAATGTGTTAGTCCCGCAGAGCGCAGCTTGCTGATAGACAGAATCTGCTGCCCACTCTCTCCAGGAGGCAACAAGAGTGTGACAGAGAAGGTCACCCTGATCTGTAAGAGGCGGGCAGGCCTACTACTCTCTGCATGCACGAGCTGGTGAACTCATTGCTCAGGTGTGGAGGCTGGAGGGAGTCCTTGGGCATGTTGGGCTCTATCTTTTGTAAACTTATCCCCAACCAGGACCTGGAGCTAGCCTGACAGCCAGAAAGCCCCTTACCTTCTAGTTTGTGCTACCCCACAGTGCTGGGTTATAGATGTGCATAGCCCTTTTCTTTTGCCTCCCTCCCTTCCTCCCTCCCTCCCTCTGCCCCTCTTTCCGCTCTGATCTAAAGGCCATCTACGCAGCCCCAGGCATACCCTTCATCTGGGTTGAGATTCTCCACAGTACAGCCTCAGAATTTTCTCTTTCCTGTTTCCTCCTGAGGAACGACTCTCGAAGCTCCTAGTGCGAAGGGCCTGTAGGGTTTCACAGCTGATGTTCCTTATCAGGGTCGTCACCATAGACACGAGGCTAGGACAAGAGCAGCAAAGATAGATTAGCTCTGTATGATCTTAGCATCCCTCACTCTTTTTATTTAGTCTCGTGTGTCTGGAACATTCTGATGGAGAACAGCACACAAGCTAGGCATGTTTCCCGAATGGAACTTCCCAGCAAGCGTGACAGAAGCAGTAGGGGGTAGGGGTGGAGGTGGGGTGGGGATTCCCATACAAGTGACGTGTGACATGTGGTGCTGAGCTTGGGTGGTACACTCCTGGGTTGGTTTGCTTGTAGACCTGGCTGTCCTGGAACTTGCTCTATAGACCAGGCTGGCTTTGAACTTGGATCTTACCCATCTTTGTCACTAGGCTGCTGGGATTAAAGGCATGTGCTATCGTGCCTGGTTCTTGGGTTTGTTTTTAAATCAAATACCTCAGTCTGTTTTAAGGATTTATATGCTGGTTTCAAAGGCAATGGGAAAACATTTCTTTTCGTGTGTTAATTTTTCTGTTTGGACAGACTCCTCCTTTTAGTGTTTAGAGTCATCAGGGGGAAGTGAATACAGGAAAAGTAGATGGTGTCAATAAAGGACGGAGAAGGGAGAAACCTTCGCCATGGGGGTCTGTGTGCCCCTTGAAGTTCTCTTTCTCATTGTCTGCCTGAGACTTGTGTGTGTGGAGACACCTCCTGTTAGCCATTTATTTTGCCAGCTAGGGTGTGCTCTGCTTGGTTTTCTGTGTCATCAGCCTTTCTTGCTTCTAGATAGCTTTCTATCTCAGGATAGGATGCAAAGATAGCTCCTCCCTATGTGTTCCTCACACATTGGTACCCGTGTCCTCAGAGGTAAGATTTACATGCCAACAGTCAGCCAGTAGTTTTCTGTAGCGCCTTTTGGTCCCATCTTTGAAGGGCTGATCCTGTTGATGTGATTGATGTGACCTACTGATTTTTTTTTTAATGAGTTGTCAGTTATAGTAAGCTGCGTCTGGCGGCTTTATTCAGAACCCTCTAGCTTACCCCAGCACTGTAGAATACTGATCTTCTCTCAAGCCCCATCTAGCACATTCTCGTGCCTCATTTTAATTAGAACGTATTTTTGGAAAAACACAAGATGTGGTCAACTGCGTTAAAAGAGACAAAGCTGGGCCTAATGATTCACAAGTCTAATTCTAGTTTTTGGGAGGCAGGGACAGGAGTATTGTCAGCCTGAGGTACATAAAGAGTTCCTGGTCAGCCTGGTCTGCAGAGTGTGAGATCATGTGTCAAAGGGGGGGACCCAAAAAAAACAAAAAACCAAAACAAACCCAAAAAACTAAGCAGGTCAACAGCTTTACTCTTCAAGCAAACCACTGGCCCATCAATAGGGAGAATGATGTCAACTTGACAGAGACCCTCTCCTCTGGGCGAGGTAGAGCCCATCTGAGGTCACCTACTGTGGAAGGGAGGGTGTGGCCCCTTGAAGCTGCAGGTGCTCAGAGTATGAAAACATCTCCCCTTACCCCTCAGTATTACATCACTCCCAGCGCCCTGGGCAGCCTGAGCTGCGTGCTGCCCCTGCAGGATCTTCCCGTCCCAGCTCCTCATGTTCTTAATTTTCCTCTGCCTTCTGTGGGAGAAGCTTTGGAATCGATCCAAGCCCTCCTCACGTGGCGTTTGACTCAGTAGTGGGCACAGTGCTCCTGTGGGACAGTCGTTCGCTCTTGGACTTTCTTTCTGTGGAGATAGCCTGTGGTATGTTAGCACCCGAATTAGTCCCTGTATGGTATTCATCCTCATTCTTTCCCCAAGAATGCTTTGTGCAGACCTGTCCACACCGACTGCTCTGTTGATGCTCTGCTGTTCCAAAGGACTAGGGAAGACCTTTTCTCTCTACCAAAGATGAGGACTTCTGGTCACTTGTCAGTTGTGCTGTAGAATGTTTTCCTCCCACCCCAAGCTCCCGGAGTAAAGACTCAAGACTGAAAATATATATACAACTACTTAGGCCATATAGCTAGGCTTGTTCCCTGACTAGCTAACAATTTAAAACAACCCATTCACACAATCTACATTCTGCCATGTGGCTTACCTGTGCATGGGTCTGTCCTGGAGACTCCTTCTGCACCTGGCTCTATCCCATAATACTTTCTGCCTTCGGGATGTTCCACCTTCTACTCTACCCTTTCCTATAGGCCAGAGGCTTCTTAATTGATAGGTGATACATCCATACAGTACACAAGATATTCTCTCTCTAGCCGTCTCTTTGCCCTCTTCTTTACCTGTGGATAGCTCCACTGTGAATATTTGTATCACGTTATCTCAGTCGGGCTTGACCTATGACCCCATAATTGGCAAGGTGAGCTTTGGAAGAACTGCCTGCAGCAAAGGCCAAGTCTCTTTCCTTCAGGCTTAGTAGAATTCTCTGGTCATAACAGCCAGGGAGGAAAAGCATCCTGCCCCCACACGCATCTTCTCAAGAGGACAAGAGAGAGAAGAAGGAGTGGCTAGTATGGATGGAGAGACCAGCATTTTATTCTTGTTGCATGCCCTCTGTGTGACAGCATGCTTTTGTGAGACTTGGAGAGGAAGAACTCTCCCATGTTTTAGCAGAGGGCAGGAGGTGCCATCGATGGTGGCCAGGTTGGAGCTCTTCTCCAAGCCTGGGTGAGTTGGGTACCGCACCTGCTGATGTGTGCCATGCTAGGCTTCTGGCCTGAAAGGAGATCTGGAGAATTTTGGTTTTCCCATGAGACAGGCAAGGGAAGCCTTTGTGGGTAGCTTTTCCAAGCACACACAGAGGTCTCAATTAGAGAGGTGTATCTGCAGACCTTCTCCAAGAGGCAGTGGCAGCCTGTGGGTACCAGCAAGGCAGTGGGAAGCGTTTGCAAGTGAATCTCGCTGAAAAAGCTCTGGCCTTTGTGTGTGAGCCCATGAGCCACTCTGCCAGACCCTAATACCACTGCTGTTCTCATCTTGTATCCATTGGAAAATCAAAACTCAGGAGTCTTGGCACTTGGAGTTAGAGCCAGGTGATCTGGTTTCGGGGACCAAGCCATCACCCTTATATTGCACTAAGTTAAGTACTGCCACCCCCTAACATTGCAAGGAGTTCCTTTCAATAATTTCTTTGTGTGTGCATGATGAGGGAAAATAACTAGAGCTAGCCCCTGTACCAGGTGATCTCACTCGATTGGTCTCTCGGCCCACCAACTCGCCAGCCCTGCTAGGTCACATGGCTCCCACCAGGCCATCTTTCAGTCGGGCCCCTCTTGCTTTCATGCAACTCCCCATGCACCCCTGGCTAACCATCTCAATAGCTAATTACCCGGTAGAATCAAGACTCTTAATGCTTAATTAGCCAATCAGATTGATGTATCAATAATAACACAATTTACAAGATGCCAATACAATTATTTCAGAGTCAAATGATAATGATAAAGCTTTAACACAATTATTCTAACCTTTTGATAACACCATGTCAGCTTCCATTCTGGTTCTCCCTCTCCTTCTCAGACCTGTCTGTCTGTCTGTCTTCTCAACTCCTCGATATGCCTCCCTTCTGTGCAATCACAAGCCTCCCACTGCCCTAATGTGATTGGACAGGGAAAATTCTGCAACAGGCGCGTGTTACCATGTGTGTGTGTGTGTGTGTGTGTGTGTGTGTGTGTGTGTGGTGTGTGTGTGTGTGTGCATGTCTATGTGGGTATGTGGAGGCCTGAGGTTGATACCAGGCTTCTTCTTTGATCACTTCCTATCTTAGATATGACACGGGGTCTGGTCATTCTCTGAGTCTGGAGCTTCTGACTTATCTGGCTAGCCAGCTTGCTCCAGGGATCTCCTTCTTGTACCTCCCACTTGCTAGGATTATAAGCAGGCTCCCACCCATCTGACTCTTCCTATGGGTTCTGAGGATCTGAGCTGTGGTCCTCACATGCTGCCTGTGCCCTGGACTACTTAACTACTTAATGCCGGACCCTACCTGTCCTTGGGGGTTAGAGGTGAGGTGGTGTAGAAATCAATGACACAGACTCTGGAAGCAGGTGAGAAACAAGCAGCAAGCTCATCTGAACACTGCTGCAAGCTCCTTTAATACCCTCCACTGGCATCTCATTGGTCCCAAGAAAGCGTCTCTTCCAAACAGTTGTTCCTGATTGGCTGGCATTGCCTGCGTCAGCAATCCTTGGTCTCTCAGGAAGTCTTCAGTTAGGTCCTCCTGCAGGAGATGCTTTTGTGGCTGCACAGCTCTGTCATTTGCATAGAGGTGGCACCGCTGTTCCTTTTTACACTCAAACTTGTTTGGGACTGTTTTTTAATACTTTTTGACTTTTAAAGAAAACACACACTTACCACACACACATACACACAGACATACACAGACACACACGCGTGCATAGAAACATTTTGCATCCCACTTTACTGTACACCTACTCAAGAAAAAACTCATAAAAGTAATACACTATATCATATCAATCCAACCCTTTTCTCTATGTCTCCTATTTCACTAATATCCTTGGTCACTATCTACTCAATGGTCTGGAGGGGTCTGGAGGAATAAGAAGGCCATCTCTTCCCGTCCCTTCCCACTGTGTAATTATCTGCACCGCCACCCCTCCGCACCCCGTGGTACTGAGTTTTCCTAATAAGTCCAGTTGGCCATGGGGTATTATGTTAGTATTGTGTTCCAATCAATTGCCTCTGGGATTCAGACACTCCCCTTCATTAGAGTGTATTTCCAACATGGGTGATAAGAAGAAGTTTCTGGCTTCTAAGCTTAGCGAAGATGGGGGAAGGAGATTCCAGAGGGCAGAGCTGAAAGATCAGTGGCGGACAGAGTCCATATCCGCATGCCCGATGAGCCAGGCGACACCAGGAACTTCAGTCCCATAAGTGCAGCTTTGTCTCGTCCCAGCGGTTAGCCACGGACCATTGCCTTGTCTGTCTCTTAACGGCTGAAGTGGGCCTAGTGGGGCTCAGAAGCTTTACTGAAATAGATGCATTTGGCTCAATGTGCTGTGTTTATTTCTGCTTTCAGTACTACACTCCATACCCATCCTTCTCCCTGCTTATAACTTCTGTTCAGCCAAACTCCACTTCTTTACGTGTCTTTTGCTTTTAAAATTAGCCCGGACCTCTTGTTAAAAATAAATAAATGAGCCAAGAGATGCTCTGGCAGGAAGAGCTGAAGCCAGCAGTTCCAAAAAAAATGTACCAGCCATAAAAATGTCGGTGAGACACGGCTTGGACACTGGCAGAGGGTACCAGTTTCAAGAGGGCCCACCTCACCTTACCACGGCGTACAAGTCGCTTTCATGAAGAATGCCTGCCTTGGATGTTTTCCAGGCTGGAATGACTGTGGGTAGGCTCTAAGCATTGTCTGGAAGGTGGAGTGAAGCCAGGCTTGGCTCTTAGGGGGGAGACTTTGGCTTTCTCTAGAGTGAGGCGGGTTCTCTGTCTTATCTCTGTTTTGGCACCAGACCATCTGTCTATACTGAGAGATGGAGCAGACACACCACACACTGGAGCTGTGGGTGGAGGTCATTGTCCCAGAGGCACCTTGGGGACTTCATATGCAGAGCCTTGGGTAGATGGCTGAACTTGCCGGCCCTGCTGCTGTGTCCATACAGGATTCTCTCCGTCTATTCTAGAGAGGCAGGAGTCCCAATAACTGTCCCAGCCCTGGGGTAGGAAATTCCACATTCCACTCCTGCTCCTGGCTTCCTTTTTTTCTCTTTTTATTTTCCTCCCGAGACTCCATTTGAAGCTTTTGTTTTATCCGCGCACACATGTTGAACCACCGATCCAGGCAGCCTGTGCTTTGAAGATGCCAGTCTCCTTTTTTATCTACCGACTGAAGTAGCGGAGGTTATCCCCCAGAGTAGGCGATGGCTGTGAAGTGCAGGAGCTTGGGTCCACAGCTTTCTATACACCCAAAATCTTGTTCTAGGTTTTCCAAAGGTAAGGAAAAAGTGACTTTTCCCAGCTAGCAAGATGGATTAGTGTGTCTGTGTATGTGTGTGTGTGGGGGGGGGGACGTGCCTGCAATCCCACGACCCATGTTTGATCCCTTGTGCCCACATGGTAGACAGAGAGAACCAACTCCCACAAGCTCCCCTCTGACCGCCACCTAGGTGCTGGGGTCATGCAGCTCCCTCTCACAAACATGTCATAAAATAACATATAAAAAGATTTTTTTTCTGCCAGGCAGGGGTGGCGCGGGCCTTTAGTCCCCGGAGGCAGAGGCAGGTGGATCTCTTCGTTTGAGGCTAGCCTAGATTGCAGAGTGAGATCCAAAGCAGCCAGGGCTACACAGAGAAATCCTGTCTAGAAAAACAAAACAAAAACAATAACAACAACAACAACAAAAGATTTCTTTTCTTTGAAGTGGCAGGATCTAGATGGTGAACATTCATGGTCATTGCTCTGTAGAGACGACTGTTGCAGGTAGTTTAAAAACACACTACCGCCTTATGCCTGGGACCACAGCCCACACTCTAGTCCTTCCCGGTTTCCTTTTGTTCCGCCCAGGATCAGTTGCCACCAGCCCTAACCTAAGACCCTGAATCTGAGGATGAAACACACACACTCAGCTTGTCACTTTACAGCTTGCATTCTGCGGCACAATTGCACCTGGAAAGGCGTGCCCTTACCGACTTGTTATCCCCATCTCTCCCTCTGCCATAAACTTAATGGCTTGTATCAGTAGCCTCTGCCAACATCCTTGGCCGTCAGCCTGTAGTGGAGGCTGTAGGCCCAACTGCCCTGAGGCCTTACATGACCGCAGCATCCTCTTTACTCTAAAGCATGGCAGAAAAGCCCCTCTCTTTTTCCCTGCATCTCTTTTTCCTCTTGGGACCCGGAAGTCCCACCTATACCTTCCATCCAGCAATTGGCCCCCTGTTCTTTATTGACAAGTCAAGAACCAATTAGAGAACAAGGCCTTAGTGTCAGAACCACTCCTTATGCCCCTGCTACATTAAAATGAAGGGAGCTACCCGGTGCTGCCACAAAGTCAGTAATTATGTGGTAGTCAGAGGAGAGAGGTGTGGGACGTATCTTGTGAACACTGTGGAGCTTTCATAGTGTTGGATCCCCCCTTGATCCTCTGAACTCGAGGTCTAACCTAGACAAGCAGATGCCACTACCCTGTGAGCTCTGAGTGTGTCAGACACTGAAATTAGCCTCAGGGTGAGGATTTATCCAGAGCTTGGAGACATAGATCCTGGATCTCACGAGTCTGGAAGCATCAGCGATGCCTCGTGAGTGTTGGAACCCCCAGATTCTGAGTGCTATTCTGAGCTGGTAACCAGGGCTCCAAACCCAGGACCCCCAGGTTTTTCTCTGTGTACAGCAGTGACTTACAGTGAAGCAGAGCAGAAAGTTCATGTTCTCGCACAGCACACTATGCGTGACCACAGTGGTAGCGGAAGGATGGCATGCCCCCAGTTACCCTCATGGTGGGTTTTAATGTGCCCATCATAGATATTCAGAGAATGACAATTTTTTTTTCTGGCTTGGAATTTTAAGCATCTTCCACCAAAAGCTGCCAATTTAAAAAAATGTGACGTTACTCTGTTTTGAGATTAATTTGAAAAGAAATTTTATCCAGGTATAAAATGTCAAAGTTTGGAAGGGACCTTAGAATACTGCTTTTGTTAAATATTTTTTTGTTTCAGGGTTTGGAGGAAGAAGGATGCATAAAATTGTTACTGTCTTGTGGCCTCTTGCTCGTTTTTTACTTTCTTTCAAATTTCTTAAGTACATCCTTTTCATTGATGGTGATGGTGGTCATGATGGTGATATTGATGATGATGGTGATAATGGTGGTAGTGATGATGATGATGATGATGGTGGTGGTGATGCACCTTACCTAACACAGCGCACAGTGAACTCTCTTTTCTTGAATTCCTTTGTTGTTATTTCTAATTCAAAACCAAAAATAAAATAAAAAATAAAAAAAAAGTCTATACACGGCACTAAACCATTTCCTCCATACCGTGTTATGCTGGAATATTTTTGGCATGCAAAAGTAGTTTTAACCTTGAAAGTCAGATCACTCAGAAAACAAATTTGTGCCGGACCACTTTTGACTGACCATGGATTTAGTTTTATAAAGTCAACGGGACCATGGCATTTAAAAGCGGGCCTTCTGCGACATGTGTGGACTATCTAGTTGACGTGAATCAAGATTGATGGGCGACGGCGCCTGCCCGAGCTGCCGGATTTCATAGGAGGGGGCGTACATCATTCTGAGCCAGGAGGAGACAAACGCTGCCCAGAGGTTGGCCATGCAGCCAGAAATACTTTAGCGATTCATGGTGTTCTCTCCAAAATTCCAGGGCTGTTACATCCTCTTAGCGGATCTGATTTGTTTTCACTTCTTTCTGAAACTGTGCCCTGCTGACGGGACAGATATTCAATAATCACACCCACGTTGAGGCAGAACACTCATGACCATCCCAGCCCGAGGCGGGCCAACATTGGGCCGTTGACTTTTATTCTGAAGAGGATGCTGATTCCCATGAGAATGTGACTCTGTATCTTCAGAATATCTGAAGCCCGGGATCTAAACGGAGTGTGGAAACTGGAGCCTGCTGGTCTGGTTTTTCTGTAGACTCTTTAACTGTGGGACTTACTTGCTGCAGTGTCCTGGGCATCTGTTGACAAGGATGCCATTTTGCATTGTCTCAGCATTTATGTGTGTATGTGTGTGTGCTCGCGTGCACACACACACGCTCCATTGTGTGCATGTGCAAGTCATATACACATGTGCACACATGCATACATAGCCAGTGCAGACTTTGCATTAGAGCGTTCCGTCAGCTTTGTCTTCCAGGACTTTCCGGCCCTCTCGCTGCTCTGGGAACGCAGCTCTATTGCTTGCTTCATGTTTTCACGGCCAGGGGAGGAGGAAAGAAAACGTGCCTCCCTGGTCCTTGCCTCCCTGTCCTCTACTGAGACTCCTTCAAAACTTAGTAAACTGCATACAATCTCAGCGACATTGCTGTTGTGACTTAAAAGGTCAGACATCGATCGAACATGTATGTTGAGCTTCTAGTCTTATCATTTTATTTTTGGATACAGAGTCTTGTTAGGTTGTCCAAGCTAGCCTTAGACTCACTGTGTAGCCCAGGTTGGCCTTGAATTCAAAATCATGCTGCAGTGAATTTTTTTTTTCTAATGCTGGTGTTACAGGTGTCAGCCAAGGTGACTGGTCACCGTGTGAATGAGAGGCAGAGACCCACTTAGGGTTGGCAAAGCATTATAGGCCACACAGTAGCCTCGTGTATCTTACTTGAGTTATCATTGTGGAGATATGGGCCATTGGCTGCTCCTCAGATGTAACTTAGAGATTCCCATAAGCTTACAGGCTCCACCTGATCCCAGTCTTGGCTACTGACAAACTCTTATTTTTAGAAATGATTCTGAGTTTGAGGCAGGTACCATTATGCAGACCAGCCTAGCTCTAAACTCACTCAGTAGCTCGGGCTGGGCTTGAACTCTTGCTGTCTGTGTCTCCCCCCCCCCCCAGCCCCGCCCCAGCCCCGCCCCAGCCTCCTGAATGCTGGGTTTATTGATGCTTAGCAACACACTTGGCACAATGCAATGTTCTTGAAAGCCCACCTCAGCTGCCCTCATCCAGCAGGCCCGTGACCATAGAGACTGGAAGCCATCTTGTGATGTGCTCTGGGTCTCCAGCATCCCTTGCTGTGGCCCTGGGCCACATGTGGAATTCATGTGTTCTCAAATGTCTGGGTCATTTTCATTTCCACTTTCTGGCTAGGATCCTAGCCAGAAAATTTAGCTTAAGGATGAGTACCTTTTGGTAACAGCTCTAACCTTATATTTCAGGGTTGTTGTTAGCTGACCTTCTTCCAGGAAGGTGCGAAGTCAGGTCTCCGTGACCCTTAGTGGATTAAGTTTATTTCCAGTTAATTTTGCTCAGTGTTACTCAGAGTCCAAAGCAACCCTGCGCCACCTTGGCGTCATCCCCACTCATCTCCATAGTACCCTCACCTGCTCACAGCCCCCATCACAGCTGGACTAAGAGTTCAGTCCCCCTCCCCCAACCCCGCACCCTCCGTATGCTTTCCATCTGACATGCCCTTCAGAGGCTCATGTTGTGAGTGCATGGTCCCCAGCTGGTAGTGCCATCTGGGAAGGTCCTGAAACACAGAGAGTGTCCTACTTGGTTGAAGTAAGTCACCAGGACCCGTTCTCGAAAGCCCCGCTTCCTTTGTGACCCCTTGCTTCCTGGTCTCCCATAATATAAAGAATCCTGTCAGTTACTCCTGGTGCCATAACCCAGATGTCCACCCTGCCTTTCCTATGGTGGGGCTGCGTTCTTCAGAAACCATGAACCAAAGTCTTTCCTTGCTGAAGTCATTTCTGGCAGGTCTTCACGTGATTCTGGGTAACCAAGGTAACCAGGTAATGGAAGGAGCTGTCAGCATCCCAAATGACCTTTGTTACCTGTCCGTGTTCAGTATGTCCTTTTAAATACATAGTTGCTGAGTAATTTGCTTTAATCTTTGTTGTTATCCTACGGTTCAGGTGTATTTTGGGCTAATAGTTTTGTTTCCTGCAGTTAGGTAGGACAAAGCTTTGGGCAAGGGGAGGGGCTTGTTCGTTGGTCCCAACCTGGTGCCAGTGTTGTATTTTAAGGGTGTGTGACTTTTTTTTTTAATTGTGAAATAATTTTTTATTTAAATTTTTATTTCTCAAAATTTTAAACATGAGTAGACTGTTATAACATCTCCACCCATATCTATCCCCTCTTCAATCCCTCCCGTGTTTCTTACCCTAATTCCTTCTCAAAATTCATAACCCATAAAACCTAGTGACTCCATCTTGTATTACACGTATGTACACATGTTCAGTGCTAATCATGTGGAACTGAATAACATATTAAGGGGTCTTATGCTGATCGTGTTCTGAGCCTCTTAAGCTCTCTCATGCCTGACCCAACTTCTCCCTCCTCATTGTATTCAGAAGCCTGTTCTATGTGCTTTCTACCCAGGTATTAGAAATAACACCTAAAGAGGACAGGCCCCCTCCAGCCTCCTTTCCCCTCTCTCAGGAGCGCACAGGGAGATGTGATGGAGGACCCTGGTCAAGCTGGTCACTGTCAAAGCCCCTGACTACAGGAGAAGTGTAGTATGATCCACACAGGTCTGCAGCTGCAGGGTTCCTGGCAGTCTGAGGAGTTCCACCTGCTTCCCACTGTCCGGAGTCTGTTGTGTGAGTCGTTACCATCCTCACAGTGTTTCCGTTCAGTAATCAATGTGGAGGTATAGAGTTAGCTGCTTGATCTGTGTTCAGGTTTGCTAAGTTGCTGGCACAGGCTCCTCCGGCAAAGACTATATGTCACGAGTTGTTTCTGTTACATAATTTCTTTCACAGTGGGAAATAGCTGAAGTCATTGGAAGGTAACTAAATACTTTAAAACACACCTAAAATTGGATTAAGTATTATTGAGTTTATACTGATTTTAAACCTGATGAAATTTGGACTTTGAAATAAGAAGTCCTAAGAATAATGTTGTGATGTTCTATCCTTGGCCCCTGGCATTCCATTTTTTTTTTTAAAGATTTATTTATTATTATATGTGAGTACGCTGTAGCTGTCTTCAGACACTCCAGAAGATGGCATCAGATCTCATTACGGATGGTTGTGAGCCACCATGTGGTTGCTGGGATTTGAACTCAGGACCTTCAGAAGATCAGTCAGTGCTCTTAACCGGTGAGCCATCTCTCCAGCCCCTGGCATTCCATTCTTAAACAGGCAGACAAGGTGAGCTTTCTGAGGAGTTCCACGCACCTTCCAGGGATGGAGAGTGTGTCCTCAGTCCATTCTCACATTAGCAGGCTGAAGCCGCGTGTTGACTAAACTCCCAAGGCACACCTTTCTTGCTACACAATGAAAGGCACCTTTCAGTTTGAATGTAGAAAAACCCCCTCTTGAAGAGCGAAGAAGGCCTACCTGAAATGCCAATTGCCTTGGTAGACTCGCGGTTCTCCATTCTTTCTTATTTCCTTTACAGATTTACATTTACTCATGGGTGGGAGTGAATGCTGCATTTTGCGTAGGGACCACGGAGGCTGGAAGGAGGGCATTAGATTCCTTGGCACTGAAGAAAGGTGGTTCTAAGTTGCCTGACACGCACGGGTGCTGGGAACTGAACTCTGGTCCTGTGGAAGAGCAGCAAGTGCCCTCGACCACTGAGCCGTCTCTGGGTCTTTGGTGTTAAGTGTGAACAGGTGTGAGGTTGACGTAGCTTACACAGCTTTCCTGCCTCTCAGGCTTTGTCTTCAGAAACGTGGCAAAGGCTCCTTTTATTGAGCGTATTATACTTTCATATGGTTCACCTTATACATGTATAAGTGGATTGTCATGAGAAAAAATACAGATTATGTTTTTTTAAACAATCTGATGAGCAGATGGGGAAAAAAGCCATTGAACTTCATGAACATGTAGTTTCAGGTTAGAAAGCTCATTAAATGAGCTTGTTACCTACAGCTGAGCATCATGGATGGGAACCTGGGCAGTTGCAGCTTCGATTCGGGCTGTCCAGAACAATCACATTATCAGCCCCCAGGATTTCCTCAGTAAGTTAAGGAAAGAAAAACTCAATTAAAAAGTTTTATTGGAAAGAACAGTTTCTCTCCTGCTAGCCACCAGCACCTGACAGAAACTGTTGTTGTTGTTTAAAAATTAAGTTCCACCTTCCCACGAATACCATTACTTTATATATATTTAGTTTGCACAGAGCCCCGACCTGAATCCAGGGGTCAGTGCTTTCACTCTCTGCCTTATCCTTTGAGACGGAGCCTCTCATTGAATTGGATGGTGCTTTGGCTGGCCTGGCGTGATAGTGAACTCTCAGGATCTCCTGGTGTCCTCTACCACCAACAGAAGTGCTCGGCCCTGCCTGGCTTTCAAAGTGCCATTTAAATAGAAGCACACTGTGCCGGCTAGTTTTATGTCAACTTGACTGACACACGCTACAGTTAATGGAATGGAGGGAGCCTCAATTGAGAAAATGCCTCTGTAAGACCCAGCTGTAGGGCCTTTTCTTTTTCTTTCATTAATTTATTTATTCACTTTACAGCCTCCCTTCTCTCTTCCAAGTCCCACCCTCACACCCCTCCTGCCATAGCCCCCTCTGTTTCTCAGTGAGGAGGAGGACCCCTGTGGGTACCAACCAGCCCTGGCACATCCAGTCCCAGCCGGGCTAAGTGAATCCTTTCCCACTGAGGCCAGACAAGGCAGTCCAGCTAGGGGAACTGCACCCACAGGCAGAAACAGATTCAGGGAGCCCCTGTTCTAATTGTTGGGGGACCCACATGAAGACCAAGCTGCACATCTGCTACAAATGTGTGCAGAGGGTCTAGGTCCAGCCCCTGCATGCTCTTTGGTTGGTGGTTCGGTTTCTGTGAGCCCCCATGCATCTAGGCTAGTTGACTCCATTGGTCCTCTTGTGGTGTCCTTGACCCCTCTGCCCCCTCAATTCTTTCTTCCATTCTTCCACAATCTCCCTGAGCTCTGCCTGATGTGAGGCTGTGAGTCTCTGCATCTGTTTCCATTGGCTACTAGGTGGAGCCTCTCAGATGACAGTCCTGCTAGGCTCCTGTCTGCAAGCACAGCAGAGTATTATTAATAATGTCAGGGGTTGACTATCTCACATGGCATGGGTCTCGAGTTGGGCCAGTCATTGGTTGGCCATTCCCCCAGGCTCTGCCCCATTTTTATCTCTGCACACCTTGTAGGCAGGACAAATTTTGGATTGAAGGTTTTGTGGGTGGGTTGGTGTCTCCATCCTTCCACTGGGAGAACTGCCTGGCTACAGGAGTTGGCCACTTCAGTGTCTATATATCCCCCTTTGGTAGGAATCTAGGGTAGGGTCACCCCCATAGACTTCCAGTATCTTCTCCATTCCTAGGTCTCCAACTGGTGCTAGAGATTCCCCCACCCTGACTTCCCTTCTCTCTCACTGCCCCATCACCCCCTCCCCCCACCTCTGCTCTCCCCACCCCAGTTCATCAAAGTCAGTGAACCGCTCTGACCCTGGTCTCTAACTGGTCCCAGAGATGCTCCTGCACCTAGCTCCCTCCTGTCTCCCAGCCCTCTCTCCTCCTGCTCTTCCAACCCTTGACTCCCCCCTCCCCCATTCTCCTCTCCTGCTCTCCCAACCCTTCACTCCCCCCTCCGCCATTCTTCTCCGTACCCCCTCTCCCACCCAGTTCTCTCCCTCCATCCACTTCAGATGACTATTTTATTTCCCCTTCTGAGTGAGATTCACACATCCTCTCTTGGGCCTTCACTGTTACTTAGCTTCTTTGGGTCTGTGGATTGTAGCATGGGTATCCTGTACTTTATGGCTAATGTCCACTTATCAGTGAGTATCATGCATGTCTTTTTGGGCCTGGGTTACCTCACTCAGGATGATACTATCAGGTTGCCTGGAAATCTCATGATGTCCTTGTTTTTAATAGCTGAGTAATATCCCATTGTGTAGATGTACCACATTTTCTTTATCCGTTCTTCAGTTGAGAGACAATGACTGGATTGCTTCCAGTTTCCAGTTATTACGAATAAAGCTGCTATGAACAGAATTGGGCAAGTGTCCTTACGATATGATTGAGCATCTTTTCGGTACATGCCCAGGAGTGGTATTGCTGGGTATTGAAGTAGAACTATCCCAAATTTTCTGAGAAACTGCCAAATTGATTTTCAAAGTGGTTGTACAAATTTGCACTCCCACTATCAATGGAGGAATGTTTCCCTTGCTTCACCTCCTCACCAACATGCGCCTTCACTTGGGTTTTTGATCTTAGCCATTCTGACGGGTGTAAAGATGGAGTCTCAGAGTCATTTTGGTTTTCATTTTGCAGAGCATTTTCTTATTAGTGATTGATGGGGGAGGGTCCAGCCCATTGTGGGAGGGGACAACCCTGAGCTGGTGGTCCTGGATTCTATAAGAAAGCAGGCTGAGCAAGCTATAAGGAGCAAGTCACTAAGCAGCATCCCTCCATGTCCTCTGCATCAGCTCCTGACTCCAGGTTCCTGCCCTGTTTTGAGTTTCTGCTCTCATTGTCTTTGAAGATGAACTATTATAAGGAACTGTGAGCAAAATTAACCCTTTCCTCCCCAAGTTGCTTTTGGTC
Organism: Mus musculus; assembly: GCF_000001635.26. NCBI lineage: Eukaryota > Metazoa > Chordata > Mammalia > Rodentia > Muridae > Mus > Mus musculus. The sequence continues at coordinate 71,042,665 of NC_000076.6, read as the reverse complement.
ATGGCTTTTCATCACTCAATAGGAACTGTGACTAAGACACACACAATCAATAGTCCTCAGTCACCATTTAAAAAAAATCTCCAGCGATTCATCAAGATCCTCAGGTATATCATCTGCTTATTTTTGTTCTTTCTAAAGTAATTCCACTCCCGGGTGTCTAAGCATTCCAACATATGAGCTTGTGGGAGCTGTTCTTCTTCAAATCACCACAGAGGCTTAGGCACATCAAATCAATTCTGGTTGAAATAAAATCCCTAACCTGATAATCCAAAATCATAAATCCTACCAAACAAATATTCTTTGTTGTTGTTGTTGGTCACAGAAGGTTACGTACAGATGCTGTCATGACTAATCTCAGTTGTCAGTCTGAGTCAAAAATAAACCCTTTCTTCCTTAAGTTGCCTTTTTGTTAAGGCAGCAAAAAAGTGAGACAGATGCTCAGGTAGAAAATACACACACCAGGCAAGCCCCCTCTGCTGAAGAACTTGCCACCCAGGCTCACAGATAGCTACTTCTCCTTTCCTTCACGTCCTTAAGGTGGGCAGCTTGTCGGTATTGTTGCTGATGGAGCAGGCTTTGAAATTATGTTGCTATGGCTACCATGATTACAGCACAGACTCTGTATTTGTCTGCTGGTAGTCTCCCACAGCCACTTTAAGCTGAGCGGCAGGCTGGACTGCAGGTTTGGGGTGAGGAAAAGCGTTTTTTTGCCACTCCCAGGCATCAGCAGCCCCACCCTACCCTCCTGTGTTTTTTTAGTGCCTTTATCCTCAGGTGCAGGATTCCCTTGTGGTAGGAAAGAGTTGGGAGTGGAGAGTGGGAATCCTCCCTTTCAGGCTCCCAGGATTTAAAAAAGCAGCTTGGTTAGAGGTTGCCTTTCGTAAATATTTTTGAGGATCATTTAAAGCAAGAGCAATTTTTGATAGTATCTCATTGGCCAAAAATGCTTTTTTTTAGAAATAACTTTTGTGACTGTGAGCCTCACCAGAAGTGTCATGATTTTTGAACCTGTGTCACTTTAGACTTTTGGCTAGAGAAAAGGAAGCCCATGATTTCTGATCCACATTCCCTGTTATAGAGGCATGGAAGGGTAGACATAGGTGTTCTGAAAGGATCACATATAAAACTTGTTTATAGCAGTAGGGTCAACTGGTATCTTAGTGAAGAGACACCATGACCAAGGCAACTCTTATAAGAACAAAATTTAATTGGAGCTGTCTTACAGGTTCAGAGGTTTGGTCCATTATCATCATGGTGAGAAGCATGAGAGAAGCATGACAGCATGCAGGCAGATATGGTACTGGGGAAGCTGAGAGTTCTACATCTTGATCGGCAGGCAGCAGAAGGAGACTGTGTGCCACACTGGGAATAGGTTGAGCATAGGAGACCTTAAAGCCCACCCCCACATTGGCACCCTGCCTCCAACAAGGCCACACCTCCTAAAAATGCTCTCCTTAAGGGCTACACATTCAAACACATGTTTCTGTGGGGTCATACCTATTCAAAACACCACAACTGCATAGCCAGATATATCTTAATATACTTAACAAGATAAGAAAAAATACTGTTGGAGTGAACAGAAGTGATAAAGAAAGGAGTGAGCTAGCATCAGCACTTGCCTTGGAAATATCTGTGATGACCTGCTACTTACAGCCTGGGTTTGAAGAGAGTGTTTGGAAAAACTTGTTCAGATCAGAAATGCATGAAGTGCCAGAGGAAGAAAGAGTAGACTTCTGCTTTAGTGATGCTGTGGCAATGAGTGCTGAGCTTTGGCCTGGTGGCAGTGGTGGCATTCCCCACCCCCACCCCCAGATTCTGACTACAGATCTGCAGCCATATACTAATGGTAGCAGGATTCACCATTAATACAATAGATTTAAGGAGTCCTGGGCAAAGGTGGTGCTCCCCAGAGTAAAGGCCGTGCTCCCCAGGCTGTTCCCGATGGGAGCACTTGTCAAAAGCAGAGTAACTTAAGTACAGGCTTCATGGTAAAATTAATGTACTCTCCTCCTGTGATTCTAGGGGAATCAACTTGAAAATTTTATTTTGATGGATATGGTGACTCTTTCTTGGGGCATCTGCAGGACCAAGTCTGCGCTAAGGGAAGGAGAATTGAGACATACAAGATAAAGAAGTGTGGCTTTCCTTAGGGGGAGAAGAAGGACAGGTACTTCTAGCCAGACTCGGCCTGTTTTAGTCTAGGGTTAGTTCCTGCATAGTAGATTTTCCGTCCTCCTTCTCTTCTTATATTTTCTATTATTTTACTTTTGAGATTAAAATATAATTATATCATTTCCTCCCACTAAACCCTCCAATACACCCTCTCCTTTCTCTTAAATTCATGGCCTCTTTTTCAGTAATTGTTGATATATATATGTATATATATATATATATATACATATATATATATACACACACACATACACACATATATATGATGTATGTATATACATGTATACACATACATGATATACACATATACATATAAACATGTATAACATACATGTATATTATATACATGTTATATATATGTATATTATATATGTGTATAGTATGTATGAAAATATTAACATGCCTAGAAAATCAGACATATATATCAACACTTACTGGAATATATATATATATGTGTGTGTGTTTGTGTATATATATATATATATATATATATATATATGTATGTATATGTGTGTGTGTATATATATATATATATATATATATATAATATGTTACTTGTAAGTATATGTTTTCAGAGCTGACTATTTGATACTGGATAAATAATTAGCATTGCCCTTCCTTGGGGAAGACTATTTCCCCCACTGTCAGCATTTCGTACGTAGTTGCCTGTAGTTCTTTGTCTGGGGTTGGGGACTGTAGTCTTTTCCATGCCTATGTCTATGGTTGTCCTTGTTCAGCTCACATTTGGAGGGTCATGTTGGTAAGACTTTATGGCTGTAGCTCTGACATCCTAGGAGACACAATCTCATAGCAGGTTTGCTTCCTGGTCCTCTGGCCCTTAACAGTTTTCTGCTCTCTTTTAGGAAGTAGTTTTCTGCTCCTCTCTTCAGGGTTTCAAAAAATGAGATACATTCTCTAGGATAAAAACTTTCAAGATTTTTTTTCTCTCCATCTCCCTCTTCGTCCTCCCTCTGTTCTCCCTCCCTCCTCTCTTCCTCCATCTTTTTAAGACAAAGCAGCAGGGAGGGAGATAGGAGTCTGAAAACTATTACTGTACCTGGAAGATCAGATTTGCCTTTCAGTGTTAGTTGGGTCCTTTTAATTTAGCCTCTGAGGAGATGGCATGATAGGGAGATGACTTAGCAGGCAAAGCCAGGCCCCATGGCTCCATTGTCTAGACTTACAGGTCAGTTTATGTACCAAGTAGCCTCTCTAGGTTCTAGACACTCTCTCTCTCTCTCTCTCTCTCTCTCTCTCTGTGTGTGTGTGTGTGTATGCACACGCGCGCACACATACCCAGGTGTTCAGTAACTGTATCCCAGCTTAGTGTAAATGATATTTTTAGAGCATTATATATTAAACACTGCCAGCAGACAGTTTATACAGAGTCAAACATTTTATGGTCTTCTACTTTTTAAGAAAACATACAAGTGTGCAGACTAGATGTATTAAAAAAAAAAAGTTCTCCTGGAAGAGTTCCTCAGTCTTTTTAGTTTAGTTTAGAAGAGGTCTCACCTCACCACAAGCACTCAGATGCCGCTGGAGTCTTGGGCCAGATGCACCAACTTATGTAATCAGAAATTTTCAATCTCTCTCTCTCTCTCTCTCTCTCTCTCTCTCTCTCTCTCTCTCACACACACACACACACACACACACACACACCTTTGAGCATCACCAAATGAGCTTATGAAGTTAGCTGAAAACTTACACTTTCCACTCATCCCTGTCCCCCCACCTCTCAGACAAGTTCAGTGTTTTGAATGGCACCTTTAGGTTTGCCCATGAATGAAGACTCTTTGGATTCACTGGTCCCATTGGGCTTCCCTACATCGTTTCTGTTCTATGGAAGGTACATTTCTTGGAAGACCTTGGTGTAGATGGAACCACATGAGATGTTTCCTCAATTAGGCAAACTCAGCTTTACTGATGTTAGTAATCCCTGAGCTTGTTAGTCACTCTTATTCTCGCACATTGCTTGGGTTGAGCTGGTTACAGTACCTAGGAAGTTAGGAACGTAGCCCTTTTTCCCCTCTAAAATGGGTGTGTGCATCTTGTTCAGTATGTTTATGGGTCAGACTGAAGAAGAGTCCAGAAACTGAAGATGGGACTTACCCTGAGTTCTTGAGCACCCCACCAACAGGGGGGCTCTAAGACAAGATAATGCCCATGCATTTACATGAAGGGTTAATAAATGTCATGCTAGAATTTTATAACTTTTAAAATAAATGAATACAATTTATAAAAAGCCATATGTTATTGGGGGGATAGTTAACAGTGTGTATGATAAAGAAAATCACTTCAGCATGGTGATGTGCTTGCTTCTATACTAAGAACGAAATTGCATCTCTGAGAGTGTGACAGTAGTTTCCCTAATGTGTATAACCAAGTAGGTAATTGTTAGTGCAACTAAACGGAAGATTTTAACAATAGTATTTAAGGACATGCTTGCCCTGTTTAAAGTCCCTACAAGAATTGGCTGCATGAGAGCAGCTGTGGGGCAGTTTAGCTTGCAGTGAGTTATGGTAATTCAGCTTCTAAGTTTTAATTAGTAGACGACTTGGCTTTGTTCTCTGAAGATTAATATTTAGTCAAACTCGCTGACGCCTGTCATAATTTGTCACTGCTGGTGTTTGGAGAAAAGGATCAGGGGGTCTTGATTTAATTAAAAGTTTTTGTGGCCGATAGTAAAAATGGAAGCTGTCAACTGTCTTCCTAGGGAAATACATAAAAATGTACGAATGGCACGTGGTGTGTGCCACAGTTATGTACTGCTTAGATTTCGGAGAGTCTCCAGAGCATGAAAAACAGCAGACAGAATCCCCTTTCATAAAAGTCTTGTTTATTTCACTTGCGTGTTGTTTTGCCTGTAGCTATGTCTGGGTACCATGTGTGTACAGTGCCCGACTAGGCCAGAGGAGGATATTGAACTCTAGGAACTAAAGTTGCAGGCGGTAGTGAGCAACTGTGTGAGGACTAGGAATTGAACCCAGGTCCTCTACATAAGCAGCCAGTGCTCTTACCCACGGAGCCATCTCAGAGTTCCTCTGGCTGTCCACAGGGAGCCCCTCAACAGTCCACACCCAGTGCTTTCCTCTGCTCTTTGCCATCTGGTTGGTTTAGCTCTCGCCATCTGGATTATGCTCTTATGTGGCCAGCCCGTTTCCCCTTCTGATGACCTATGCCCATCAAACCCCACTATATTTTAAACCTAGGAACCTAGGGATCATCACGCCTACACCAGGCCTTCTGGATTTGTGGATTCCACTAACTTTGAACTGAAAGATACTTGTAAAAATTACATCTGGTCCAACTAGGACTGGACATTCTTGCTTGTCATCAATCCATAAACAATAGAGATGTTTACAGGATGTTAGGTATACTAAATTACAGATGACTTAACATGGAAGGCAACTGTGTAGGTTCTACACAAACAATGTGCATTTTTATATCAGAGTCTCAAACATCCATGGGCTTGGGTTGGGTATCTACAAGAACCCTGATACCCATTCTTCATGGATACTGAGGGATGACTGGCATGTCTGTATTTGTGGAGATGCTGGACAGAGCTCTGTGTGTAGTCATGCCAGACTTAGAAATTTCATGACTGGCCACGGGTTTCTCTGAACATTTTTATTTATGTAGTGATTGTAACAGACGAGATTGAAGCTCGGTCTCTTGCCATGTTGCTGGGAGCTCGGTGGGGATTGGGTTTGTTTTGTAAGCTATGGTAACAAAATGAATGTGTATCGGATCTGTACACCACAGGGGCTGTGTGTTGACATTCTGTGTAGATTTGTCCGGTCCTTTGTTCAAAGTCTGGCAACTATAGCCTTGGCCACCTGATGCTAATTTTCTCCCCATGACAACTCAATTCTTCTCCACTCTTGGCATGTGCATTGTGTGTTTGGAACTAGGGGTTGGAACGCTTTGTGGTGTGACAATTATCCTCAGCCATCCCTGGGCTACTCCACTAATGAAGTATTGAGGAATTGTCTATTACCCTCTGTTACTTCGGTGTTGGGGAGGAAAGGGGCTCAGAATTTGGGATCTCTGAATGGCCTCCTGGTATATGGAACCCTTCTCCTCCTTCAGCTTCTAAGCCAGGCAGGAAGGACCACATGGTCTTGATTCTGGCTCCATGAAGCCTCATACTCTGCCACATAAATTCTGAGTCCTGTTTTCCTCAATTGCAGATAGGTTTCAAATACCATCTATGTTTACGAGGTTATTATATGATGCACATTCAAGAAGAGTGTGTATGACAACTGTGAATGTAAGAGACATTGGTAGGCTATGAAGATCCAGGAGGATGAAAGGGATTTCTTGTTTTAAAATAAAACTAGCAGGATCCACTATGTCCCATTACGTATACATATACACATGTGTGTATGTATGTGTGTATATATATGCATATGAATGTATATATGTGTTTATATACGAATATATGTATGTATATGTATATATGTATGTGCATATATGTGTGCATATGTATATATGTATGCATATGTACATATGCACATATATTTATGTATACACATATGCACATACATGTACATGTGTATGTATATGTATGTATATATGTGCATATATGTATGTGCATGTATATATACATATGCATATACATTATACATATACATAATGTCCTAGCAAAATAAACATCTTAAGCTTTCAGACATCCCTCCAGAGAGAGTTTACTACACTCTCCTCATCTCTTGCTTAGCTTCCTTCATGGTGACATGAGTAAAAAGATCAACTCTCACTTCTTATGTGACATAACCAAGGAAACACCCAGCTTCCTTACAAGGGTAGACTGCTTCTCTATTGATACGAGGGCCATACATTGCAGATGAGCTGCTCTTTCTGAGGAGCAGGCTGTAGGCGGCCCCCATCTGGTAGCCATTGGATGAGTGTACAGTGGACTAGAGGAGAAGTTTCCAGTCGGGGAGTCCAGTGTTCCTTTCCTGGCCGGAGAATGCAGATTTCACGTAAAGTCGGTGTAAACTTCCCTTGCCTTGGGTTGATCTCAGGTGCTGATTACTCTCGCCTGGGAAGACTGGTGAAATAAACATGTTAGTAGACTGGCTGATTGGGGCTTGGCATGGGATCTGTTCACCTGTAACATATTATCCTGTAATTGCCACAAACCTGCAAAGCTTGTAGTTTTGTGATGCTGCTTCTCTTGTGGCATACAAATTGGAAATTTGCTGGAGACCTGAAATCTATGATGAACACTGCAGACAGAACTGGGATTGTTTTTGTAGAACTCGAGTTCGTACTTGCTCATTTTTGGCCTAACTTTTGGTCTATTTTAGGCTGATAAAATTGTATAAACAGTTTGTTGTAAATCTCTGAAATTAAAAAAAAATGGTGGAAAATTTCCAAACAGGTAAAAAATTTCCAATGTAAGTGGTACCATCTCTTCCCACCTAAATCTCTCCACCCCCACATAAACTACAGCCCAACAGAGACACATAATTTCATATTTATTAAGGATACTTATAGTAAAGAAAAAGAATACATTGGCCCCAGGGGGATGGACTGTTAACCCCCCCCCCCCCGCCTTTTTAAAATTTGCAATCCTGATACTGTCGACTGGGCTCAAGCTTATGGCTGGCTAGGTCATAGGATCTAGGGAGTAGCTTATCCTGCCATTAACCTGCTAAGTGGATGTGGTAATAAACTGCCTCTTTCCTCATCTGTCAGAGAACCCTTTTAATTCTATTTTTTCATTGAATAGTGATTAATACAGAGACCTACAACTGGTTAGCTTGCAGAGAACAAGAGACATTGGAGAGTGCATCTCTCCATGGGACTTCTACACCACACACCCTTCCCCCAGGGCTCATGCATCAGTGTGGAAGAGGAGGCAGAAAGGCTGTAAGAGGCAGAAGTATCAGATATCTGCTCTGAAACAGAATTTGCTGGTCGTGGCTGGGTGTCATTCACATGAACTCATAGTAGTTGCAACTGCATACACATGATCTATACACACGGTCAAGCCAGGCAGCGTCACACTGTCAATGCTGGGGGAGCTTATGGAGTCCCAGCCCAAGCCAAGGAGCTCTTGGGAACTGCAGGTGGGGAAGGGTGGCTCAGTTTCCTCTTTTCTTCAGGGATGCAGCCCCTGAAAGGCTACCCAGTAGATGAACCCGTAGATGGTCCTCCACACATACATAGGCAGTGCTAAGAGGACCCAGAGGGTTTAAATGAGAGAGCACATGAACTTGGGAGGAAGGGGGTGATGGAGTAGAGGAAAGGAGGGTTGCACAAAACATACATGGATGTATAAAATTCTCAATCAATAGAAAAGGAAGGGCTGGAGAGATGGCTCAGCCGGCTAAGAGCACTGATTGCTCTTTCAGAGGTCCTGAGTTCAATTCCCAACCACCACATGGTGGCTCACAACCATCTGTAATGGGATCCAATGCCCTCTTCTGGTGTGTCTGAAGACAGCTATAGTGTACTCATAGAAAAGTAAAATAAAAAGTGCACTTTATGAATTAAGAAAGGAAGGCAAGTAGTTTTGTATATTCTTTTTTCTTTCTTTCTTTCCTTTTCTTTTCTTTTTTTTTTTTTTTTGAGACAAGGTTTCTCTGTGTAGTCCTGGCTGTCTAGTTTTGCATATTTGTAGCATGCCCCTCTCCATATTTTAGTTGCTTCCTAGTGAAGGTTGATAGTCTTAGCAATAATATTTTTTTGCTATAAATATTTGCTACCCATCAAATCTGATAGTAGCATAATCATTGAGTTGTGACTCAGTTAAAGTCTAATTAACAGAAACTTAAAAAGTTACTTATGGCTATGTCGCAATTCTGGGTGTCAATCTTTGGACATCTATGGATGTCTCAGGCCATTATCTACAGCCATCCTGAGATGTGGCCAGTCAGAAACAGGGCGGAGTTGACTGCTCTAGGTGGACTTTTCAAAATCTCTTCTATTGTCATAACACAGAAGACTTCGATCCGTTATACAGGATCAAAAATAAATGAGAAAAATCATCCTTTAAATCTTCATGGTGTGCTGGCCAGGATGTTGCATACTCGTGATCCCAGGAGCCTACAACTTGAGGGGCTGAGGCAGAAGGATGGAGAATTTGAAGCTAGCCTGGGCCACATAGCGAAACATTGTCTCCAATACATAACCTAAGGAATGATTGAATGTTTACAGAAGATTATTTACAATGTGAGGTTTATTCTTTGAGTTTTGGTTTGAGGAAGATGGAAATAAACAGCATTAAGGTTTTTAAGAACCTAGCTCTTAGGGGCTCCGGTGATGGCTCAGTTGGTAAATTGTCTGTCACTCAAGTCTGAGGATCTGAGTTCGAAGCCCCAGAACCCAAGTAGAAAGTTGACCATAGTGGCCAACATCTATAACTTAAGTGCCCATGATGGTAGAAAAGAGCATCCTTGGACTTTATTGGCCAAAAATTCTTCATACATCGATGGATTCCAGGCTCAATGAGAGATTCTGTCTTAAGAAATAAGGCAGAGGGACCAGCAAGTTAGCTTAGCAGGCAGAGGTGCTTGTGGCCAAATCTGAAGACCTGAGTTCAGTCCCAGGATACAGATGATAGAAGGAAAGACCTCCAGACACTCACCACAATGTGTCCACCACCCTCTGCATCCTATGCACACAAATAAAGGACATGAAAAGTAAAAGATCGAGATTGATACATGACATTTATTAGCTGCTAACCTTTGGCCTCCACATGCAAGTGGCATGTGCATGTGTGCACGGAGTCTACTTGAACTCACTTTCAGGTTCCCCCCCTTCGGTGCAGAGAACGGTCTTCTTCTTTTTGTCCAAGGTTTTTGTGGCTTGGCATCCTTCTGCATTCTGTAGCTTAGCAGACACGATGGTATTTATAGTTTTATTTCCATAAGGAAGCAAGAGGCGTTTTAGGCCATTTCCCAACTTTGAGGTCACTTTTCACCCGGCTGAGGACAGCACCCTCCTGGGAGAGAGGTGGTCAGAATTAGCCACTTAATCCAATTAGTCCATGGATGGATAGCGAACATTGTGGACAGAGTATTGACTTACATGTGAACCAAGGCTCACAGCAGGTTTCTGGGAAGTGACTTCCTGGTAATAACTAAACGACCTTAGGAAACACACGAGACCCTCTTATTAAGGAGAAGAAGGTGCCTCCACCCACTATAAAGCCACAAAATTTTCTTCCTAGTCCCATAATTTAAAAGGATACTTTTTTTCTTTTTTACTGTTTATAGAAGGTGAGGCAAAGTCAGCAGTTTGTTCTCTGGGCTTTGGTTGTATGGCACGTAGAAACGAGAACAGCAGAAGTCACAGAAACAAACAACCAACCACAGAAGAAAACCTAGAACCCTTTGTTTTTTTCTGGAAGTCATTTCAGAAATTGTCTTTTTTTTCTCCTGAGACTGAGATGGTTGTTTTCTTCTTGGGGGCTTCATATGGTGTCTTTTCTTTCCCTTCCCTATCTTCCTAACTTCACTTCTTCCAGCCCCGCTTTGGTCTGCTGCGGACCCAAGCATAGCTTTGCATAGCTTGCTGCATGAACATCCTTTGAGCTGTTTCTTGTGCTGGAATCAGCTCCATCTCTATGGCTCTTCTGTACACTGTGCTTAAAGAGATTGGGCCCCTTCACCCTCCCCCTCCTGAACCCCTTCACCCTCCCCCTCCTGAACCCCTTCACCCTCCACCTCCTCCTAGCTGTCCCGATTCCAACTTGACTGGGATACACCTGCCCTGCATCCTTGACGAGGCTGACAAGTTATCCAATTAACTGATAAGCTCTTGAGGAAAACTTCTGACTCTGGAAGCAAAATAATTTGTTTCATCCTGCTCTAGCTTCTTACCTGGTCATGAGTTATTAATAGCGAAGTGACAGTCCATCACATGAGCCTCTACGTCTTGGTCTGTGCCACGTCTTCAAGTCTGTTTGGGGCTTATCCATACATGCAGATGGTAGGAGACCTGATCCTTCCTCACAACACAAGTTGAGACTCAAAGCCCCTCTGGTGACGACGGATGCTCTCCCACGTGTCCTTTTGAATCTCCCCTAAGCACTCCTCCTGTGTTACAGACTGTGTCTGCGCCCTTTCTCAGGTAGCTGGTTCCATAGAGCCATCAGCATCAGTAAGCATTTACTGAATCAGGATTCCATCCATCTTCTCAAGTCCTTGTGACTGCTCAAGCAGTAGATGCTACAAACAATTTACATAGAGGGTGAAGGAGAGTAACTTGCCCCGCATGATGTAGTTGAACTTGGCTGAGAAAGAGACCTCACTCCAGGTAGGGAACTAGGTCAGGGCGTTTGCCTAAACATACCTGGTACGTACTGTGCACTTGGACAGTGAGCACAATTTCTATCTTTCGGACTGTGAACTTGTAAACAGGGAAGGTAAGAAAACACTTGCTTGCCATCAGAATAAGAGAGAAGTCAAGTATAGTAATGAGTCAGGGTGATTCTAACTGGGTGGCAGGAGGATGGAAAGAATCCTTGAGCAGGTGATGGGTTCAGTGTGAGAAGGAGCCGGGACTGGAACATTTTGGAAGAGAGACCAGTAGATTCCTACGTCCTTGAAGTGGTGAGCCAGGGAGGGGGCATCATCTACTGGGCAGCTGGTATAGAGGCAGTTGAAAAGGATAGTATTTTTTTTATTAATTCATTTATTTTTTGAAAAGGTTTGTTGTGATTATACTTAGGAATATATGTACATATGTAGCCATATATAGACATTACAACAGTTAATGAAAAAAAGAGGCCATGAATTTTTTATTAGATATTTTCTTTATTTACATTTCAAATGTTAACCCTTTTCCTGGTTTCCCCTGCAAAAACTACCCTATCCCTCCCTCCTCCCCCTGCTCACCTACCCACCCACTCCCGATTCCTAGTCCTGGCATTCCCCTATACTAGGGCATAGAGCCTTTTCAGGACCAAGAGCCTCTCACTGATGCCTGATAAGGCCATCCTCTGCTACATATGCAACTGAAGCCATGGGTCCCTCCATGTGTATTCTTCTGTTGGTGGTTTAGTCCCTTGGAGCTCTTGGGGTACTGGTTGGTTCATATTGTTGTTCCTCTTATGTGGCAGAGCCTCTCAGGAGAAAGCTATATCAGGCTCCTGTCAGCAAGCACTTGTTGGCATCCACAATAGTGTCTCAGTTTGTGACTGTATATAGGATGGATCTCCAGGTGGGGCAGTCTCTGGATGAGGCCGTGAATTTTGAAGAGAACCAGGAGACATATATGGGAGGTTGGGAGAGAAGAAAGAGAAGGGGAGAAATGATGTAATTATATCATAATCTCAAAACCAAAAAGAAATGGTTTTTAAAAAGACAAAACATTTGCTTTTCTGTTAGGTGTCTATATGCGCACCTTCTTTGAGCAGTGGCCATAGAGGGCATCAGATCCCCTACAAATGGAGTTACAGATGGCTGTGTGCAGCCATGTGTGTGCAGGCAACAGAACTCAGGCCCTCAGTGGGAACTGCAAGTACTCTTAACCACTGAGCCATTCTTTCTTTCTAATTTTATTTTTTAAAAAAATAAAGTACTCCTAGGGAGAGAGAGAGAGAGAGAGAGAGAGAGAGAGAGAGAGAGAGAGAGTGTTAAGCTTGCTTGCTACACTCTGTAATCTCAGAGAGAGAGAGAGAGAGAGAGAGAGAGAGAGAGAGAGAGAGAGAGTGAGAGTGTTAGGCTTGCTTGCTACACTCTGTAATCCCAGAAGTTGGGAGGCTGAGGCGTGAAGACTGGAGATTTGAGGCCAGTGTAGGTGAGATCTTGTCTCAAAACAATAAACAAAAAAACAGAAACAACCCTCCGAAAACCAAAAATAACCACCGTCCCCCAAACAAACCCACTTACACCAAAACAATATCAAAACCCCAAACCAATAACATAGTTAACCAAATGAATGCTGATGTCAACTCAGTTAATTAGCAAAGGTGAAACAGGCAGGAACCAGGACTTAGAGGGTGAGGGTGAGAGCACCCACTTTTCTTCTGGATCAGATTCGTATATAAACCAAGCAAAGACGGTGGGGGCTTGGTTTTTGTTTTCTGGCTTTCAAGTAGAAATATTTTCCAAGAAAAACAGCAGTGTGGACACTGGGCCAAGTGACCAGTAAGCACTACAAACAAGTCAGGGGCAGCATACAAGTGACGTTTGACCTCAGCATCAGGGACACAGTTGGGCTCAGGAGCATCTGAGGGCCCACTGGCCCAGTGCACAGCAGGCAACTGTTGCCTGTGCCAGCCAAATGCTGTCATGAATTCCTTGTGCCGAATCCACCAACTTTTCTGGAAAATCAGAGATCAGAATGGCTATGCCAGGTTCTTGGATCTTCAAATGTTGGCCCTACCCCTAACACTTTGGACAGCAGACAGAACCCATGGGTAGGCTGCCAGCTTGAGACATCTGCTGAGAGCTGTCGGGTGCTTGAGTGAAAGAGACCTGCGTCAACCATTTACTCTCATGTCTGGTACACAAGCTGGAGAAGGAAATTAGTGTTAGTTGTGTTCTTAGTGCGTTCAGTTGTCATCGCCATTGATTTGTTTAATTAACTCTAAATCCATATTAGTAAATACGTCTCATCTTGCTCTGCCTGGTCTTTCTGCTTTGGGTCTTGCTCTGAGTAATTCTTGACTGTCGGGTGCTGATAGACCTATAAGTGACTTGCTGTTAGTTTGTTGCATTTTCTGTTCCTGTTAGCCTGCGCAGAGTTAGTTTTCTATTCGTGTTCCCAAGTGAACAGCCCTGTGGAATTGGCAAGCTAGAAAGACTATTTTGTCTTGGGAGTCTCTGATTCCTTTCCGATTACTTGTTGGCTTCGCTCATGCTGTCGTCTGTGGCTTCTGCCTCGTCATTGCCACCTCCACTTTCGATGCCTGCTGCCTGTCCTTTCTCACGTTATGTGCTAGGCTCCCTTCTGCTGGTATTATCTGCATATATGAATGGGTGGAGCGATAGCATAAACACTATCTTGGCCCACAGGAAGGCTGACGGGAAATGGAGCAGTATGAAGGGATGCTGTGTTTAGAAGCATTTCAACAGTTTTAATGAAATACAAATGGAGAGAGAGTGGGAGGAGGAGATGTTTCATTTTGGGGGATGGGAGGAAATCTTCATTTAGTATGGCTTAACTCATCGTTTCTGTATTACAAGAGTCACATCTAGTATGTAGATGATGGTCTCGGGTGAATTTTATTCAGTGCAAGCATCTCTGATGGTCCTGGCAACAAGCTGGGTTAATTACTTGTCCATGTACTTTGAGGTCTTGTTTCTGTTAAGATTCTGGATTCACGGAGAGAACAACACAGACTTGGATGCTCTCAGTAGATTAAGGGCTTAGGAAAACACACCCCCTCTTCTCCCTCGAGCTTTCAAAAAGATGTTTGCATTGTTTTAAGCTGAGATCATCTTGTTGTATCAACACAAAGCCAGAAACATGAAAATAAGAATTTTTTTTTTGAACGTGTGAAAATCTTATCTGTAAATACAAGTTCTTAATTGAGTCAATATTTTTCTCTTGATCCCTGACTCAGATCATGGAGGAGACAAACACGCAGATTGCATGGCCGTCCAAACTGAAGATCGGGGCTAAATCCAAGAAAGGTAAATTTGGGACGGGGAGTAGGTATGTTTGAAAAACGAGCTTCCGGGGTTGCTGGAGCTCAGTTCTGTTCACGTTTGGCCTCAAGTGCTTGTCAAATAGCCGTATTTGGGGAGGATTTTCATGATTAAAATAAATAGGTGGCTTTGTGGCAGCAGAAAAAAAAATGCTTAAAAAAATAGTATTAAAATAGAAATGTTACCATAACGGGCTTCACAGTAACCTGTGATCTGAAGGGTATCTGTCAGATCAGCAGCCATGAAGAATGGCAGTTCTACATGGGGGTCGTAGCCTGTGTGTTTCCCTTGTGTAGACTTTAAGGTGGTTTTTTGTTTTGTTTTGTTTTTGGTTGTTGTTCTTTTTTTATTCTTTGTTTTGTTTTTTGTTTATTTTGGTTTTTTTTTGTTTTGTCATGGCCTATATTTATGAGCTGCTATATACTGTGCCCTTCTTCCACATGAATGAGCCGTAACTTCCTCCTTTCTCAAATGAATTTTTTTCCATCTACATGACAGTATTGCATGAACTGCATTTTAGATCAGACATTTCCCTGCCTTATGTATAGAGCTGCCTACCCGTAGATGGTCAGAGATGGGAGGGAACACTGTCTTATTTGTTTTTTCTAGGATTCTATGGTATTCTCTAATGTGACTTTCCAGTACGTGTTTTAAGAAATGTATTATATATACTTATATATTAATATTTATTATTATATTTATATAGATATAAATATAGGTATGTGAATATAATATATAGGAATATAATATATACTATATGTATACATAGTACATATGTAAATATATGTATTTTTTCAAATATACTATAGTTTCAGGAATCCTGCTTGTCTATATTTAACGAAGAATACAAATTTGTATAGCTATCAGGAGAATAATACGAATGCCACCAAACAGTTCTACATATAGCATTCATGCAAGCTGAGCTGTGTCCTGTGGTCTGCCCTTTGTCTTGTCATCTTGCTGCTGCTCAGTTTGTCGTCTTGTTCCACCTTCTGTGACTATATTGCCAAGTGGCATTTTAACACGGCATGGGGTCTCGGTTGCCTTTCGTGTTTTAGTCTAGATTTCCTTCAGTCTCACTTTGTGTTCCCATCTTGTAGAATAGAAATAATATTACAGAGCATTTGGGGTGTGTGTGTGTGTGTGTGTGTGTGTGTGTGTGTCTGTCTGTCTGTCTGAGTATAGACAAGGTATGCCTATAGAAACTTCAGTCTTATTACTTTTTATTTAGCTCATGGTGACAAGGAATTGGGACCACTAGTTTTTTTGGGGGGTTGTTTGTTTGTTTTTTAAGATTTATTTTATGTACATGAGGATACTGTCATTGTCCTCAGACACACCAGAAGAGGGCATCAGATCCCATTACAGATGGTTGTGAGCCACCACGTGGGTTACTGGGAATTGAACTCAGGATCTCTGGAAGAGAAACCAGTGTTCTTAACCACTGAGCCATCTCTCCAGCCTGGGACCGCTAGTTTTAACGTGTCAAAATCAGACAAGTTTCGGTTTTTGTGTGTGGTTCCAAGTCTTTGTGTAAGCTATGCATGAGCTCAATGCTAAAGAAAATGCTTCTATCCTGATTCATTGAGTCCTCTTGTCATGGGTCTGGCTGTCTAGTTCTGGATGTGCAATAGAAGAAACCAGTGCCTCACCTGTCTTCTGTTTATTTGACTGTTAAAAAAAAAATCCCTGGTTAACCAAGGGGGTGAATTGAAACTTAAGCATACCCTGGGGCCCCAGTCCCTGTTGTTGAGTGTTTTTATTTAAGAAATGTTGTTCCAGCTATAGAGTTGCAGATCCCTTTAGCTCCTTGGGTACTTTCTCTAGCTCCTCCATTGGGGGCCCTGTGATCCATCCACTAGCTGACTGTGAATTTGCTAAACACATGAAACTCAAGAAGAACGATGACCAAAGTGTGGACACTTTGCCCCTTCTTAGAATTGGGAACAAAACACCCATGGAAGGAGTTACAGAGACAAAGTTTGGAGCTGTGACGAAAGGATGGACCATCTAGAGACTGCCATATCCGGGGTTTCTGTTCTTTTAAGATGGTTTAATTTTTGAGATGAAGTTCCACTGTATTCTGTAGCCAGTAAAACTAAACAGCAGGGGGGGGTGTTGGGAAGGGAGTTGTTTGCTCATCTGGTGGGCTGTTGCCTTCTGGCCTTGTGTGTCGTAAGAGAGAGAGGGCTGTTCATTTTCAAGTCTTCCCTCATTCCCAGCCCTCATTATGAAAGAGATTAGAGTATGCATGTGTGTTCCTGGGCCCATGCCGTGTAGTAGATGATTTATTAAATCTAAGCCTCACGGTGGTGTGAAGGTCAGAGATGTGGAGATACCCCGGGCCCTGCTGAGGGATGACCCTACTATGGGTTTGTTTCATCTGCTTTTCCGGTGCTCTGCCTAAATATTTGCATCCACACAAACATTTTTTTTTATGGCCCCCTCTCTTCCTGTCTGCCGCCTCCTCCATCTTACCGGAGTCCAGTTTTGTGTTTTCCAAATTTAGCTCCCAGTAGCTCTCTTCGAACCTTATCTTTTAAGCCCTCGTGTTTGCTTTATCAGAAGGGCTGCCCGGATGCCTGTGCAGCCCGCCTTGGCAGAGGCGCTGGTGGTTACTGCCTGGCACACAGGCAGAAAGCCAGAGCCTGAGTTTACTTCAGCTAGAAAAATTTAGATTCTTCTCTAGAAAGTTCTCAATCGTTCCGAAGTGGTGGCCCGGGAAGAGGTGGGCTGGGGATTTGTATATTCGACAAGTTCCTATGGTGGTTATTAAAGGGTCGGAGAGTTCTCATTGGTAAGACAATGTGGAGTCAGGTACTGGGGCAGGGGCAGCCACAGCTGACAACAAGAGAAACCCACCCTCAAGCACCACAATGCTGTCTGTCCTGGCGTCCTAAGAGGCGCACTACTGCAGAAGATACTTCCGTCAATCTTCATGGTCAGGAGACATTTGCAGTGAAGATAACCCAGAGTTCTCTGCGTTTCGTGTGGCTCCGAGAAAAGGAACATCTGGTGTTTGTCTTCTCCTCCGCCCCCCTCACGTCTTCTCATTCTTCTTCCTTCTCCTTCTTCCTTTCCCCTCTGAGCAAATGCTTGGTAGGACAGAGTAGGAAGTATATCAGCCAAGTTGTTTTCTTGACAGTATTTTATAGGAGTGCACACAGACAGGCAGAACAGAAACACACTGTGCCCGTGTGTTTGTGTGTGTTTGCCTGCATGTACGTATGTGGGTACTCGTGTGCACTCACATGCATGCACGCGTGTAGACTGAGGAATAAAGAATTTTTATAGCTATTCCCCAGAGTGTTTGGGTTATTGGAAGGCAGAAGGTTCATTTAAGACAGAAGAACTTGAGAACTTAAGATTCCAGCAACAGGCATCTGCCTCTGTGACTCCAAGATTCTCTTCAGGGGAGTTACAACTAAGACAAATAAATACTTCATGTTTCTTCTCTCCTCTATGAATTTATTTTGTGTGGGAGCATTTAAAACTGGAGCTGTTGAAGCCAAAGAGTTTACATAGAAAAAGCTTGAGGTCTGTGCTAGCGAAACCAGTATTTAAGGATTAAAGTGTTTAAAACTATAAAGTTTTACTAACCTGGAATAACTTCAGGCAGTCTTTTCAGTCTCTGAGTGTGCTTTTCTGAGCTGTGGCCTATTTTAAGTTAAGGAAACTTCATTAAAATATGAATAGCATTTTGAACAAGTTTGCTTTTCCAAATGGAATTCTGGCTAGATCGGCCCTAACACAGAGATAAAAGCAGTTAGTAATGAGAACTTATCACACAGGGATGACTGTACTGCATACTCAAATTGGATGGCTCGGTCTCTTAAATTAGGTAAATATTTTTCTTACAGTCTTCTCTTTGCTTTTAATGGGTTCATCAATCTCTTTGTAGACTACTGAAGGTAAATGGGGGTTAATATTCAAGTTTTTACGTCCAATTCCAAGTAACTCTGGGGTCAGCATTGATGGAACTTCATTCCGGAGTTAGACAAAGTGACAGGCACTAGTCTCTCCAGGGGCTGCTTCAGTGACAGTTTACGATTGGATGCCCCCCAGGACCAGCAAGGACACCAGCATTCTCTGGATTGCTGGGTGCAGGTCCTGGCTTGGAAGTGGATAGACTCACATCTGGCTCTTCTCTTCCTCCCAAAAGAAACAAGAGCATCGCCAACATTTCCCTGAGTTTTATTATTTTTGGTTGCATCCTCTTAGAGCAAATGGGTATCTGATAGGTTGTCTTCCCATGAGGAAAAGCCACACACTCGTTACTGTTTCCTGGGGTGAGCATCTAAGGGGATGTACATGGCTGGCTAGCTAATGCTTCAGTGTTCAGAGGAAAGAGAAACATGGCCCCATAGGGGGGAACCATGGTGTTCCCATCAATGAGTTTGTAACTTGCTTGGGTGTCAAAAAGTTGTAACATTGCCAGGATGAAATGGAAAAGATTTCGAGGACACTGTTTTCACCCCATCTGTCACTGGGTGTATGCACATGTGTATTATTCGATTATAATGTTGTGTGTGCACATGTGTATTATTCGACTATAACATTGTGTGTGCACATGTGTATTATTAGATTATAATGTTGTGTGTGTACATGTGTATTATTAGGTTATAACATTGTGTATGCATGTGACAAGGGAAAGCTGTAGGCTTGGTTGGTAGTTCATTCTCTAGAGGTCAAGAACACGCAGGTTGAGTTCTAGGGGTGCATAGTCAGCCCTCATTGTTTTGCTTCTGGTGCATAGTGAGCCCTCAGCTCACAATTGACCATGCTGACACGGGAACCCCTGATGTACATGAGACTTGAAGCATGGTTTAGAATGATGCCTTTTCTGTTTGAGTGGCAGCCACTGTTCTCAGCAGCTTTGGTGAATAATCTCTCTTTCCCTCTCTCCCCTCTCTCTTTCTTTCTTTCCTGTATGAGTGGCAGCCACTGCTCTGAGCAGCATTGGTAATTTCTCTCTCTCTCTCTCTCTCTCTCTCTCTCTCTCTCCCTCCCTCTCAATCTCTCTCTCCTTCTCTCTCTCTCTTTCTTTCTTTCTTTCTTTCTTTCTTTCTTTCTTTCTTTCTTTCTTTCTTTCATGAGTGGCAGCCACTGCTCTGAGCAGCACTGATAATCAGTCTCTCTCTCTCTCTCTCTCTCTCTCTCTCTCTCTCTTTGGGACAGAGGTGAGGATTTTCCTAATCTTCTAGATTTCGGTTAAACATGATATTCTATATCCAGTAGTTTTGTTTTGAAAAGGCATTTTTCCATTAACTTAGGAAGCACATTAGTTGGCATTGGATAGAGATATTATAAAATAATAGAAATGGGAAAGCAGAGACAGGACAATCCAGAGGTGGGTGGGGGAGACATAGCTACAAAAGGCATAGCTGATAATACAGGATGAACTCTTAAACATCAACTGTAACCAGGCATACAGCTTAGACTGTACTCAAAAGATCCAAATAGATACTTTACCAAGGGAGACAAACAGATGGTAAGAGGCTGGCCATCTAGGTCTCTGGGGAATGGCATGTTAAATGAAATCCCACTTCAAGCCTGTTAGAATGGCTCTGCCCAAGGGCAAATGATGCTGATACAGTGTAGCAACTGGAACTCTGATGCATAGGTGGTGGGCTACAGGATGGTAAGGACACTTTGGAAGACAGTTTCATGCTAAACAGAGCCTTTCCAAAATGATTCAGAGATCACACTTTCTAGTGTGGCCAACTGAGTCAATCAATCAATAAATAAAACCTCATGTCCAGAGAAAACCCACACATACATATTTATGGGGACTTTGTTCATGGTTCTCAAAACTTAGCACCAAGATATCCTCCAAGAGGTGACTGGATGGATATAGCCATGCACCGTGGAGCTGGCAGCTAAAAAGACACGAGATCCTAAGCACCAAAGCAGCTGAGAAACTTCAAATGCACATGACTAAATGAGAGCCAGTCTTGAAAGACTTCCTTTTCTTGGTAATATACACTTATGTGCCCTCCGTGGGCTTTTGTGGCTTTTAAAGTACTGAGGCATATCCGCCACTCATCCACTGCATTTCATTTCACTGATTGTCCCCTACTTAGCAGGGTGCCTATAGGTGTTCCTCGGTGTCCTCTCGTGGATTGAGTACCCAATTTCTTGTTAGAACTGTGCAGTATTCCCTAAGAAGGATATTTTGGTTTCCTTAAAGAACCTGCATGACAGAATATTACTAGTGCCACTGTGTGTGTGTGTGTGTGAGTCTGTGTGTGCATGCATGTGTGTGTAAGTATGGTTGTATATGTGCATGTGTGCATGTGTGTGTGTATGTATGTATATGTGTGTTCATGTTGGTGTGTATATGCATATGTATGTGTATTTGAGTATATGTGTATGAATGTATATATACATATACATATATATATATATATATATATATATATATATGCATGTTGTGTATATATGTGTGTGTGCATGTCTGTGTATGTGCATGTTTGGGTGTGTATTCATGTGTGTATAGGTATGGTGCATGCATGTGTGTGTGTATGTATGTATATGTATGCATATGTGTGTGAGTGTATGTGTATGATTGTGTATCTGTGTATGTATGTGTAAGTTGTTGATATGCATGTGTGTATGTTTGTGTGTGTATACTAATAACTGATGTGAGAGAGGATGCAGCTTGCTCATGGTGAGAAGTTTCTGAAGTTCATATATTTTATATTGCACGAACAGTGTGTTTTAGAAGCCTCCTTGTGATTAAGTTTGAATTCCATGGGTAGCTGTGCAAAGGTGCCCACTTGTGTCCTCTCCGTGTGTTTCATACTTCATGCCTTTGGCTTCAGAGCTTTGGGACAGACTTTCTATCCTTTGGTTTTATGCCTGTTGTCTTCCATTCCCTACTGACACATGTCTCTCTGATAAGTGACAAGCCTGCAGGTTTCTGACCACCATTATTCAGTGTCACAGGGCTGCTGATGCTGGTTGTCATGGACTGGAAATGGGCACCCAGCTTCAATGGCTTCCCAAATCCTGTGTGGACCTTTCTCAGTTCTCCCTCGGCTCCGTCAGTCATGGTACTGTTGGGACAGATTCTAGTGACATCTATTAGGCCTGTCAGTAGCAATTAAATTATTTCCATGAAGGGCTTTTGCAGTTGCTGACAGTACTGAGCTGTTATGTGGCGCAGCTCATTAGCTGAAGATCATAAATCATGGTGGTGTCTACTTTCTACCCAGTGGCCCCTTTGGAGTCATTACAGAATGACGAGTGGCCCATTGCTGCAGTTCGATACAGTCCTGGATAGGGAGAGACATTCTTATGAAAAGATATTAAAGAGATTTCAGGAATGAGGAGGTATGTTCCCTTTCTATCCATGTTGCCAGAAATTACTCTCAAAGGAAAATAATTTCTGCCTGAAGTAAAAATGAATATCACAGCCCTGTATGTGTGGCTTTGATTGCTTGGTTTACACAGACATTACGTCTTTCTGTTGTTTGAAGATAGGTTCATTCTACGCATCATTTTGCAATCAGATTTTCTCAGAAGAATACTACATGGAGATCTTCCTGGTCAGGGATACAAATAACCTTTTATTTTTGTAACTGTGTGAAATGCCACTGTATGTGTGTAAGGGACAGCTAGGTAATAATGTAACTGGGCGAATCTGTCTCATGGCTAGCTGGCTGAGAGTTCTATTTCTTCTACAATCAGAGTGATCTGTCTGTGTCTGTGTTTTCAGGTTCCCTGAAGTGTCACTAGTAGAATTCCTAGGCCACAGGATGTGAGCAACTCCAATGTTTTCCAGATTTTTTTCATCCCGTCTTCCAAGTTGCTATTCCACCATGTGGAAATGAGTTCCGGACGGGAGAGACAGCTCCTCGGCTCTTGGCCAGCCTCTGATACCCATTGAAAAGCACTGTTATTGCTCTCTTTTCCTCCTTTGTCTTAGGGTTCTCTAGAGCCACAGAACTTGTGGAATGTCTCTCTGTGTATTAAGGAATTTATTGGAATGACTTACATACAATCTGTAGACCAACTAACCCAACGATGGGCAACTGCGAATGGGAAGTCCAAGAATCTAGTAGTTGCTCAGTCCCACAAGGCTAGTTGTTTCAGCTGGTCTTCTGAAGAAGTAGGTTCCAACATATGGGCTGGAAGGAAGTGCAAGCATGTGAAGAAGAGTGAGTCTTCCTTCTTCCGATGTCCTTATGTAGGTCTCCAGCAGAAGGTGTGGCCTAGGTTAAAGGTATGTACCACCACACCTGGATCTACAACTTGCTTTGTCCCAAGATAACCTTGAACTCAGAGATCTCCTTGCCTCTGTCTCCTGGAATTAAAGGCATGTACAACCTTGCCTGGGCCTAAGGTTTTCATGGCCACCATTCCTCAAGATCTACATGTCAAGATCTAGGTCAGAAACTCCTGTCTTCCAGCCTCAAGATCTGGATCACAGGTGTGCCCTCCATTTCTGGATTGTAGTTCATTCCAGATGTGGTCAAGATGACAACCAGGATTAGCCATGGCCCCCTTAATGAGTAGAGTGGCCAAGCACTGTCCATGTGTTCATGGAATGTTCATGGTCTGCTGAGAGCTGTCCATCCCTCCTCCTGGCCTGTTGCTCATACCTTTCCCCTATCATAGTGGTTTGTTCCTTTTGCCTCTCTCTAAATGGTTTTTCTACTCAGATGACGCTTCCTTAGCATCTCTGGCTCTTGTTTCTTTCTATTGGTAGTTGTAGTGGCTATTCCTGGTTGTCAACTTGACAATATTTGGAATGAACTACAATCCGGAATTGGAAGGCTCACCAGTGACCCTTATCTGGAGGCTTGGAGATCCTTATCTGGATCTTGGTTTGAAGATCTTGAGCCATATTGGCTATGGATTCCAGAAGATTGAATCTCCGAGTTTAAGGAACACACCTTTAATCTGGGCTACGCCTTTCATCTGGGATTAAAGGTGTGGTGGAACACACCTTTAATCTGGGCTACACCTTCTGCTGGAGACAATATAAGGACATTGGAAGAAGGGAGTCTAGCTCTTGCTCCTGCTCCTTCGCCTGCTTGCTGCGTGAGACTGAGTAACTGCTAGATCCTTGGACTTCCATTCACAGCTGTGACTGAACGATTGTTGGGAATTGAGCTGCCGACTGTAAGTCATCAATAAATTCCTTTATTATCTAGAGACTATCCATAAGTTCTGTGACTCTAGAGAACCCTGACTAATACAGAAGTTGGTACCAGGAGTGGTTCTAGAGTAACAGAAGTACAAGGATGAATCTTTTAAAATTCTGGAATTGGCTTGTTGATCCACCAGCACTTTCAACTATTGAAACCTCTACAGATTCTCTCCCTCCTGGGAGCTCAGAGAATTTTGAAGACCCATGGTTGAAACTATATTCCGAACTTAAAGAAGCTAATGCCCTTGATTTTCTTAATGAATTAGGTGATTCAGTGCACAAAGCTTTCTACAAGATGGGGAAAAAATCGAAAAATGATTTTACTGGCTGGCTGCTCTTAGTATCTGTGGAAAAAATGATGAATGAAAGGAAGGAGTTGTGTGATAAAATCGAAAGGCTCCAGACACAAGTAAACAATCTAAAAGTTGCTAAGTGTGTCCTTGAGGAGAATCTTCTCTCTTGTAGCAATAGAGCTCAAGTTGCAGAAAATCAAACGGAAACTCTCATTGTAAGATTGGCTGAACTACAGCGAAAATTCAAGTCTCAGCCTCAGAGTGTGTCGACAGTTAAAGTAAGGGCTCTAATTGGCAAAGAATGGGATCCTACAACATGGGATGGGGATGTGTGGGAAGACCATGTTGAAGCTGAGAATTTTGAATCCTCAGATTCTCAAGGGTTTGCCCCACCTGAGGAAGTAGTACCCTCAGCCCCACCTCTTGAAATAATGCCTTCCCCACATGAGGAAATTAATTTTGCAGAGTCTGCTCACGGCCCACCAATAGTTTCTTCTAGACCTGTAACCAGACTCAAAGCAAAACAGGCTCCTAGAGGGGAGGTAGAAAGTGTAGTCCATGAGGAAATTCGCTACACTACTAAGGAGCTTAATGAGTTTGCTAATTCATTCAAGCAGAAACCTGGTGAATATGTGTGGGAATGGATTTTAAGGGTGTGGGATAAGGGTGGAAGGAACATAAAACTAGAGCAGGCTGAGTTTATTGACATGGGTCCTCTGAGTAGAGATTCTAGGTTTAATACGGAAGCTCGCATAGTTAAAAAAGGTGTCAAAAGTTTGTTTGAATGGTTGGCTGAGGTGTTTATCAAAAGATGGCCTACTGGAAATGACTTGGAGATGCCTGATATTCCATGGCTTAGTGTTGATGAAGGGATTTTAAGACTTAGGGAAATTGCAATGCTAGAGTGGATATATTGTGTAAAGCATAATTGTCCACAATGGGAAGGTCCAGAAGATATGCCTTTCACCAGCTCTATAAGACGCAAATTGGTGAGAGGGGCACCAGCACATTTGAAGGGTTTTGTTCTTTCCCTTTTCCTTGTGCCAGATCTTAGCATTGGAGATGCTTCTGCTCAATTAGATGAATTAAATTCACTGGGTTTAGTTGGATTCCGAGGTAACAAGGGCCAGGTGGCAGCATTGAATCGCCCGAGACAAGGTGATTCTAGTTATTATAATGGACAGCGTAGACAAAAGAATGTTTATAATAACATACCCAGTAATGGTCAGCACAGGAGAGGTGAAATTTATAATGGCATGACTCGGTTGGACCTTTGGTACTGGCTAACCAATCATGGTGTTTCCAGGAATGAAATACATAGGAAGCCTACTGCATATTTGTTTGATCTGTATAAGCAGAAAAATTCTCAAACAAATGAAAGAAAGGCTACATTAGATCGTGGTAAACAGCCAAATGAAAGAAAGGCTACATTAGATCGTGGTAAACAGCAATCTCGGCCAGTGAATCAATTTCCAGACTTGAGACAGTTTGCAGATCCAGAACCCCTTGAATGAAGGGGTGGCCAGGTTCCGCTGAGGAAGGATCTTGATAAGACACTCAAAGGTTTTGCTGTTACCCTTTCTCCAGTTCTTCCCCAGAGGGACCTACGGCCTTTTACAAGGGTAACTGTACACTGGGGAAAAGGAAATAATCAGACTTTTCGGGGTCTGCTGGATACTGGTTCTGAGTTGACACTGATCCCAGGGGATCCCAAGAAACATTGTGGCCCTCCAGTTAAAGTAGGGGCTTATGGAGGGCAGGTGATTAATGGAGTTTTGACTGATGTCCGACTCACAGTAGGTCCAGTAGGTCCCCGGACACATCCTGTGGTGATTTCCCCAGTTCCAGAATGTATAATTGGGATAGATATACTCAGAAATTGGCAGAATTCTCATATTGGTTCCCTGAACTGTAGAGTGAGGGCTATTATGGTTGGAAAGGCCAAATGGAAGCCTTTAGAGTTGCCTTTGCCAAAGAAAATAGTGAATCAAAAACAGTATCGTATTCCTGGAGGCATTGCAGAAATTACTGCCACTATCAAGGACTTGAAAGACGCAGGGGTGGTGGTTCCCACCACATCTCCGTTTAACTCTCCTATCTGGCCAGTGCAGAAAACAGATGGATCATGGAGAATGACAGTTGATTATCGAAAACTAAATCAGGTAGTAACTCCAATTGCAGCTGCTGTACCAGATGTAGTTTCGTTACTTGAGCAAATTAACACATCTCCTGGCACCTGGTATGCGGCTATTGATCTGGCAAATGCCTTCTTCTCAGTACCTGTCCATAAGGACCACCAGAAGCAATTTGCTTTCAGTTGGCAAGGCCAACAGTATACCTTCACAGTTTTGCCTCAAGGATATATTAACTCTCCTGCCCTGTGTCATAATTTAGTTAGAAGGGATCTTGATCGTTTGGATCTTCCACAAAATATCACATTGGTGCACTATATTGATGACATTATGCTGATTGGAACAAGTGAGCAGGAAGTAGCAACCACTTTGGACTCATTGGTAACACATATGCGTATCAGAGGATGGGAAATAAATCCAACCAAAATTCAAGGACCATCTACCTCAGTGAAATTCTTAGGAGTCCAGTGGTGTGGGGCATGCAGAGATATTCCTTCTAAGGTGAAAGATAAATTATTGCACCTGGCCCCTCCTACAACCAAGAAAGAAGCACAACGTTTAGTGGGTCTATTTGGATTCTGGAGACAACACATCCCTCACTTGGGTGTGTTACTTAGGCCTATTTACCAAGTGACTCGGAAAGCTGCTAGCTTTGTGTGGGGCCTGGAACAGGAGAAGGCCCTTCAACAGGTCCAGGCTGCTGTGCAGGCTGCTCTACCACTTGGACCATATGACCCAGCAGACCCGATGGTACTTGAGGTGTCTGTGGCTGATAGAGATGCTGTTTGGAGCCTCTGGCAGGCCCCTGTAGGTGAATCACAGAAAAGACCTTTGGGATTTTGGAGCAAAGCTCTGCCATCATCTGCAGACAACTATTCTCCCTTTGAAAAACAGCTCTTGGCCTGCTATTGGGCCTTAGTGGAAACTGAACGTTTGACAATAGGACACCAAGTTACTATGCGACCTGAACTACCCATCATGAGCTGGGTACTATCAGACCCTGCAAGTCATAAAGTGGGACGTGCACAGCAGCAGTCTATTATCAAATGGAAGTGGTATATACGTGATCGGGCCAGAGCAGGTCCTGAAGGCACAAGCAAGTTACATGAAGAAGTTGCTCAAATGCCTATGGTTTCTATTCCTGTTACAATGCCATCTGCTGCCAAGCATGCACCTATAGCCTCATGGGGTGTTCCCTATGATCAACTGACCGAAGAGGAGAAGACTAGAGCCTGGTTTACTGATGGCTCTGCACGTTATGCAGGCACCACCCAGAAGTGGACAGCTGCAGCATTACAACCCCTTTCTGGGACAACCTTGAAAGACACAGGTGAAGGGAAATCTTCACAGTGGGCAGAACTTCGGGCAGTACACATGGTATTACAGTTTGTTTGCAAGAAGAAATGGCCAGATGTACGATTATACACTGACTCATGGGCTGTAGCCAATGGATTGGCTGGATGGTCAGGGACTTGGAAAGATCACAATTGGAAAATTGGTGAGAAAGACATCTGGGGAAGAAGTATGTGGATAGATCTCTCCAAATGGGCAAAGGATGTGAAGATATTTGTGTCCCATGTAAATGCTCACCAAAAGGTGACTTCAGCTGAGGAGGAGTTCAATAATCAAGTGGATAAGATGACCCGTTCTGTGGACAATCAGCCTCTCTCCCCAGCCATCCCTGTCATTGCTCAATGGGCACATGAACAAAGTGGCCATGGTGGTCGAGATGGAGGTTATGCTTGGGCTCAGCAACATGGGCTTCCACTCACCAAGGCTGACCTGGCTACAGCTGCTGCTGATTGCCAGATCTGCCAACAGCAGAAACCAACACTGAGCCCCAGATATGGCACCATTCCTCGAGGTGACCAGCCAGCAACCTGGTGGCAGGTTGACTACATTGGACCACTTCCTTCGTGGAAAGGACAGCGTTTTGTTCTTACTGGAGTAGATACTTATTCTGGTTATGGATTTGCCTTTCCTGCACGTAATGCCTCTGCTAAAACCACCATTCACGGACTGACAGAATGCCTTATCTATCGTCATGGTAT